>NC_044007.1:63405289-63710773 GCF_900496995.4 Aquila chrysaetos chrysaetos
ACTAGTGGTAACTGAGGGATGAAGGGAGAATGAAAGTTTTTCATTCCTGAAGAACTTTCCAGTAGAGGAGTGGACATAAGGGTTATGTCTATGCCAGCAAGTAGCTCAGTAACAGTGAATCTACCATGTGAAATGGATGGTGCTAAGGATCCAGCGTCCACACTACCTGTTTACTTTAGACTTGTTTTAGTTTGGTTCAACAGCCTGATTTCCCAATAGCGGATGGATGGCATTCAATGTGGTCCTAGAGAGCATCTTCCAGAACAGCTTCATCTGGAAGAAATCTAGCTCATGCATTCCCGAAGCTGCTCCACTCTGAGAACCAAAGCAGTTCAAAAAGCACAGCTTTCAAAACAATCTAAGCACAGCTAGCTATTCAAGCTAAAATGGTAGTGTAGATGCACCCAGCAGCAGTGAGACACTCAAACCAGCACTGCAGTATCACTTTGAGAAAAAACATATGATTTTACTTTCTAGCACATGCTTATGCTCTTACTATCTTCCTATGGCTGAGAATGAAGGGAACTCTGTTTCCTCTGAAAGACCCAGAAAGGATAAGGATAATGATATTCAAGAAAATTTTCTCCTATCATCTTCATTCATAGACTCCAAGTAGGGCATTTAGCTTGAGCCAGATTGAGGGATGTATTGATTTGACAACCACTATTTATGATAACAAACATTGTTTTCTCTTTCAGGGAGCTGACATCTGCTTTTCTCTGATGGAAATGAAATTATAGAGAAGAGAGAAAAAGGAAGTCACTCATGACTCATTGCATTTTCATGACAACAAATGTTTTTACAGACAACAGAAGATGGATGCTCACTACATGCATTTTAATACATTTAAATTATCATGTCCCACTCCTAAAATCCATTTGTTCATTGTGTTATCCCCTGAAAGATACCAGGGGCCACACCTATAACTGGCTGCCTGGTTTTGTATACAATGTGTATATCCTAGAGCAGAACATCAAAATGTTAAACCAAACTCTGGAAATCTATGTTTGCTCCCTACAAACCTACATAATAAGGCCTTCTCTGCAGTTTAGTTTGCCTTTTTATTGTATGTATGCCAACAATTACCACAATGTCTGTACTATAATAACATCAACATAAAAGCTATAGTTTATCTTGTACACTGCTCTTTAAAATACGCATATTTAAGGTATATACTCAGTGGTCAAACGGCCATATCTAATCCAGCATAATAGCCCAGAAGGCTATGTTTGCTCTTCTCACTTAGTTTTAACTTTTTTGTCACAGAAGTTTTGAAATAAACATAAAGAAACTTCTATTAAAATATCTGTATTGCTTGAACTTTACTTTTTGTTAATGTCGTCCTAGAATTCAGTCTGCAGTTCAGGAAGTTTGTATGAAAGGGCCACAAGGATTGGATTTGATTTGGTTTTGTTGGTCCAAGAATGAATGTAGTTCGAGGGACAGGAAGTTGTGAGACAAGAAGAAGCTGTACTATTTTATAGAAATTCATTCTTGTGTACACAAACCTACATGCTTATTGTTCCATAGTTATCTCTATAATACTTTCCACAAAGCAGAGGCTGTCTAGGCAAGAGCAATTCCTGCTTTCTCGATAGGCCTAACCACAGCTTTTAAATCCAGTGTGGCCCAAATTAATGGTCTCCAAAAGTAGACTGCTCCTAAAGATAAAACAACTATTACATTTAAGAATGCATTGTTTCTTCAGGGATCTGCACAAATGGTATTACAGTAATTAAAAAATCTGGTTTAGCATGGTCCCTCACATCTATTTTACTAAAACACATGCATGGTACTGCAATACCATAAATTCTCTGTATACATGTATAGACGCATACAGACTTCTACATTTACACATTCACACATATTTTTTTATATATGTGCAAGCTGTAATGTATGTATAAATGTAAGAACTTTATAAATACATATGAAAACACATAAATAATTGCTGAAACCTTTTCTTGCTTCTCATTTTTTGGACTTCATGAATGACATGACAGGAAACACATTAGTGTTTAATTACTTCCAGATGTTCAATGACAATTCTTTATACTTTTTAGAACAAAATCTATTGCAGATTGAATAGTCTTTTTTTGGCGTTTAATACTTTCTAAGAGCTTAATACTTTTTAAAATGCTGCTGCTTATGGTTTTTAGTTCAATAATGCAGAAGGTTGTACCAAGTACCATTCTGTATTTATTTCAGTATTTTTGAATGTATTTTCATTTCTGTTTTTCATAAATATCAACAAGTAATAACAGAGGACAGCTATGATGTGAAACCAGGAAATGTTTTATGCTTCAAGAAACATGTGAAAATTATCCTATGGCCACCTGTGCCCTGTTTTCCTGTGCAAAACTTCTGCTCTGTTAGACTAAAACAAGAAGAACACAGATAACATGCCTGAAAGCAGTGTTTTTTCCCTGTGACAGTGCAAGGAGTTGAGATCAGACTTTTTTCTTTAATGTTTTGAAATTAAGTATCATTTGCATAACTAAAATATTTGTGCTTAAATACTGTTCTGAAATACATTTTGTAGTGACATTAAGAAAGTTCTTCAATATTTTACCTCTGAGGATGAAATTCTGACTCCAGCAAAGTCAAATCTTATACTCACATTATCAAGGTTGAAGATGAACTATTCTATTTCAAAAGTTTATATCAGAGGAGAAATACATGTTTCTTACATACATGCTAAGGATTTACCTGTAATACATTCCTGTGAAAGTTAAAACTACTACATCATGTTCTGGACCAAATGTGAATCTTATTGTAACTGAATGACTACTCTTTGTATTGCAAAAGAAAAAAAAAATAGCTGACCATATAGAGCTGACTATAACTTGTCTATGGAAACACACCTCTGTAAAAATATTCACAGTCTATGTATAATGTTCAGAGATAATGTAAACAAAAAAAAAATAGCAATGATGTATTGCTTCAAAACATTCAGTAACAATGTGGAATGGAGAACCAGAAAAATCTTTCTCCAACACCCAATTTCTGTTCTGCAATAACCTTACAGTATAGCTGCCATTCTGTATGCCAATCAGTGTGTAAAGTTTAATGACGTTATTGTTCCTATAAAGGAAAAAGTCACTGAGAACTTTTCACCCACACTTCATTTTTTATGTCAGAATGCACTCCTTTTTGAGGGAGAGGAATTGTTATACAAGTAAAGAGATGAAAAGTCAAGGTAGGCTTTTTACTGCTACTAGTTCTAACTGAAGGAGCCATGTGGTGCTCAAGTGCAAAAGTGCCCAACAAGATGTGTATGTACATGCCATAAAAGTGGTTGAGATGCAATAATTATACCAACCTTTACAGTCCAACTAGGGGATTCCTACACAATACAATTATTACAGAATATGAATCAGAGATTCAAGTACAACCAGAGAGCAATGAATCACATAAAGGGAAATGCATAGTTATGCACCAGTGATTTTAAAAAGTGCTCAATAAATTATGTCTATTAAAATATACTATACTCTAAATAATTCTTATTTGGAATGTGGAGCTATACACCAGGAAGTCTGAGAAAAGCTGACCTTTTTGGCAAGAAACTGTATAGCTAAAATTGTTTCAGTTCACCTATTTGTTTTTTATTTTGAAACTATACGTAAGTGCCAGTAAAAAGTAAGAAAACTGCCAGATTAATCTAACTTTTCCATAGTTTATGGTAGTTCTACAAACATTCTGTCTACACAGAGATTATTTATATCTTAAAATAAGAAAGAAACACCTTAATGTCTCTTTGGTGGGCTTTTTGTGTCACTGAATTCTGAAAGCCTGTGGCATTTTATGAATGTCTTAAAAAAAAAACCCTTCAGATGAATCCCCTAAAACTGACAAATAGAAAAAACTTCCTATTGAAGAGTAGAGATATACTTCTACTATATTGCTATGGAGGTTGTTGATGACTTTATACAATCATGTCATTAATTTCTGAGCATTTACAGACCTTGAAAGAACTTGTTGGTGTTATGTCTAGAATGAATATGAGTTTATGGTTTAAAATGAGTTTATCACAATAAGAAAACACATCCACAGTGAAATTTCCATCTTGTGATATAATTTTGATGCAATGATAAGTCAACTGCCTGTCTGAGGGGCTCTTATTATTTTCACATCTTCCAGTGAGAATGTCAACTTTTCCAAAAGGAAATCATGCAGTTATGAAATGTCAAAGCTTCTAGTTTCATCTAAATTATGATAATTTCTCTTCCACACAATCTCAAGATAAATTATGTTTTCTAGCCAGACAGTTAAGAATGTCACCTGACTTTTTTTGCCTAAAAAAAGAAAAAAACCCAAACTCCCAGGCCCCAACAAATAAAAAAAACCAAAACCAAAAAAACAAAACAAACAGACAAGAAAATCCCCAAACAAACAAAAACCACTTTTAGGGATTACATGGTACAAGACAGATCACTGCTCAGAATGCAGGAAAGCCAGAGCAAGGGCCAGCTCAAACTAACTTGGTTACTTGGGAATGGGTTGGGAAAGCAAGGGTGGCATGTCAGCTGGAATGTGCTGAAAACAAAAACCCCTAGAGAAACTGGGGGAAGAGGAACTAGCATGGTGACCACAAGGAAGATGGAAAATTTCTTTTAACAGATTATCCTACTTTCAGCTGGGATAGAGTTAATCGTCTTCCTAGTAGCTGGTACAGTGCTATGTTTTTGAGTTAGGTATGAGAAGAATGTTGATAACACAATGATGTTTTCAGTTGTTGCTCAGTAATGTTTAGTCTAAAGTCAAGGATTTTTCAGCTTCTCATGCCCAGTCAGCGAGAAAGCTGGAGGGGCACAAGAAGTTGGGAGGGGACACAGCCAGGGCAGTTGACCCAAAGTGGCCAAAGGGGTATTCCATACCATGGGACGTCACATCTAGTATATAAACTGGGGGGAGTGGGGGCAGGGGGATTGCTGCTCGGGGACTAACTGGGCATCGATCGGCGGGTGGTGAGCAATTGCATTGTGCATCACTTGCATATTCTAATCCTTTTATTATGACTATTGTAATTTTATTAGTGTTATCTTTATCATTATTAGTTTCTTCTTTTCTGTTCTATTAAACCGTTCTTATCTCAACCCATGAGTTTTACTTCTTTTCCCGATTTTCTTCCCCACCCCCCACTGGGCGGGGGGGCGGGGAGTGAGTGAGCTGTTGTGTGGTGCTTAGTTGCTAACTGGGGTTAAACTACAACACAGAGCTGGATAGAAAAGGAAATATTAACTATGAGCTGAGAAACTGCCTTCTGGTATTTGTCTCTGCTGGGTTCAGAGAAATAGTATATTCTCCCTGTATCTTTTGTCTAAATAAACAGATCTATACTAGTAAAATACCCAGATGAATATCTTCTAACAGAAGGCTATCTTCATAAGTTTGAATATTAGTGAAGTAGTCACACAGAAAGGGAAAACAGGTTTTAGCATGTAATCACTGAATAATTTAGGTTGGAGTGACCTCTGGAGGTTATCTGGTTCAACTTTCTTCTCACAACAGGGACAATTTAGATCAGGCAGCTAATCACCTGTATCATACTGTATCACACTAAAAATACTTTGTAGTATGTAATTGGAATTTTACATGTTACAGATTGTGGTTTTTGCCTCTCATGCTGTCACTGTGCCCTTCCAGGATGAGTCTGGATCCATCTTCAACTGTATCTTTTATTAGGATATATCTGAAGACAGCAACTAGATCTCGCCTTAGCCTTCTCTTTTTAGGACTGAACAAAGCCAGTTCTCTCAGCCTTTTCATGCACTGCTGTCCCTTGACCATCTTGGTGCCTCTGCTGGATCCGCTCCAGTATGTCCATGTTTTTCTTCTGCAGAGCCCCAAACTCGACGCAGTGTCCCAGAGACAGTCTCACAAGCATTGGACAGAGGACAATAATTGCTCCTAGCCTGCTGTTTACATTCTTGCTGATACAGCCCAGAATGCACCTGGAAAAGGCATCACCACAGGGACACACTGCTGAGTCATGTTTAACTTGTGGACCACTGGGATGGCCAAGATCTTTCCTGCAGAGCTACTCTATGCCCCACCCTGTATGGCAGTATAGGGTTATTCCTCCCCAGGTGTAGGATTTTACATTTCCTTTTGTTGAACTTGTTGAGATTCTTGTTAGCCCACTTCTCCAGCCTGTTGAGATCCCTCTGAATAGCAGCTCTACACTCCAAAGTAGTGACCATTGACCCCAGTTTGGTCCAGTAGCAAACTGAGAAATGCCTTTAGTAACCAACATCTATATGGGCTTCATAGCTTTGATCACAACTTTTTCAAGCCAGGGCTCCGGACAGTTTTCTGTCAAGTTTCTTATCCATCTATTCCATTCATATCTCATCAATTTGCCTGTAAGTATACTATGGGAGAACATGTCAAAAGCCTTGCAGAAATCAAGGTCAACAACACCCAGGGCTCTCCCCTTGTATAGTGCCAATAATCTTATCACAGAAGGCAGTCATGTTGGCCAGGCACAATTTGCCCTTGGTGAATTTGTGCTGGGTCTTCCTCGTCACCCTTGTCCTTCCCGAGCCTGGTCACAGCTTCAGCAACTGAATACTGCATGTGATCAGGAACTAGTTCTAAATGGTTTCCTTTGAGCAATATGGTATCGTCTTAGAACTTAGCTGCTTTTTTTTCTTTTCTTTCTTTTTTTTTTTTTTTTTTTTTTTATACAAAGTCTGAACATTATTTGGAGTGAAAAGCTCACTATCTTGTTAGAGCTTCCTTTTATCAATAATGGCCATAATGTGAAAAAGTTCAGCTCAAACTTTTCTCTGGCCTCAACTGCTCTTAGCATTGCTATCTTAGGAATGATCCTTTCTTCTATGAAAGTCATTATTTTTGAAACCCATTTAACATTTTCTGTCTGCAGCAAAAGGAAGATGTTCCAGGCAAACCCTACTAGCTTGCACTCTAAATCAAACAGCAAGGTAGGACATAGTATTATGAACATACATTGAGCCTGAAGGGTCCTGAAAATTGCAACTTAGATTTTCCTCTTTCCTACCAATTAAATTAACAGATTGAGGGAGTTTTCTGACTATCTCACAATAGTGCATATTTTATCCGACAATGTGTTATTTGAGAAAACCACAGGGAAATCCCAGGTTGGAATTTTGATATCTTCTCTTCGTAATGGACTCCGTCTGCTACCCTGCCGTATAATTAAGTAAGATGTCAATATATATTGCAGCCACTAGAGAAGGATACTCTGTCAGTAATTTTCCCAGATGAAAGGGACATTAGAAGCATTTCCACATCTGACTGAAAAGATGGAAATTGGCAAATAGAAAGCTATCTCAGTGCATCACTCTCCTGCATAATTATTGACAATTAAAGCTCTTCATTTTTTTCTAAGCCTACTTGAGACTTTTGGTACCCTCCCAGAGACAGATCAATAAATGTGAAGAAAATTAAATTAATTGCTAGATAAAATTCATTCTGAAAAGTATGAATGGCCTGACAACTATAATGGGAAGGGAAAAATATTTTGTGTAAGGTTTGAGAAAGGATTTTGGGTTTAGATTTTTCTTTACTATGGAGAAAGGTCAGGAGAAGGCCAGATAAACTAAAACATGGCATTAAGAATGACACTACATATTTTATAGCCCTCAGCTCAATGACGTGGGTTTCTACATGGAATTGGCCACCTTAGTAGCAATAAAAAAGAACAACATAACTTATTAAACAAAAAAATAAACAAATAAAAAAGGAGCAAAATAGTATAGATAAAATAAGAAAGATGAAGGTGGGTGCCTGATTCCTCTTAAAAAAAATATTGTGATTAGTGGAGACTGTGCAAGCAAAATAAATCAAGATTTGTAGATGTTTTGAAAAGACAAAGCACAAGCAAGGTAGCAAGCAAAGTCCAAGAACCACAGCAGGCTGAATTGACGAAACTAATTAACGCATAATTGCCTGTCTTGATAGTTTAACATTTGGAATATTGGAGTGTTTCAACCCAGGCTGTAGGAAAAAAAAAAAAACAAACAGCCTGCTATTTAGTAGTGTTGGTGATACAACTGATTTCTAAAAAAGTACACAGTACACATAACAGTGTGTACTAGTATACATAAGTACCTGGGTCTCAGAGATGATGCATTAACCTCCCTCTACCCTAGAGCTGACTCAAGAATCTACCACTGGAGTGAAAATACCTTTAGGCAATGTAACATAAATGAAACAAAACATCCAGTGTTATTACTGCAATATTAATAAGAAAGGATGAAATCAGTTTTGTTACTTCCAACACTCATGATGGGATAATATTGTCTTACCTGTAATATTAACAGAGACCATATAGACCAAAACATGTAGAATGAGTGCAGTTAGAAATGGAAATATTTCCTTTGCCTCTCTCATAAGTATCAGAAGTATCAAAATTCTCTCCTCTACACTGCTTACAAATAAGACACTGGAAGTCTTCCCCTTGGTAGGCATTCCAAGACACTGATGTATAATGTATTTAGTCATTGCAAGATTAAAAAGCCTTTCAAATAGCATATAATTTAGCAAGAGGAAAGGAAATTAGAAATAGATTTTTACCTTATGAATCTAAAGAAATCAGTAAGATACTCTAAGTGAATCCTTCTACAGGAACCTTATTGATTACCAGAAAGGCTTTGGCTGCACCATACTAAGAATCAGGGTAGTAATGCTTGAAATGCATTTTCTAGCTCATATAAGAATATTATTAAGAAATTTGCTTGAGAAGACACAAACCAAAAATAAACCACCCTTCCCCCCATGCACACAAACCCCAGATAAGTCTGACTTGCAAGAGATATTTAGATATTTAAAATGAGAAATAAATTTACTTTCAGTGTAATTTTACTACTTGCACTAAAGTCTCCTCAGATTTACATTTAGCAATTTGAGCATCTCAGCTCACACACAGAAAAAGCAACATAAAGTCCAGTGTCAGGCAGTAAAAGGGAAAGCAACCCAATGAAACCATGTGTACCTCTTTACCCTGGTATCTGAAGATAAAGCATTTTTAGTAGATTTAGTATATCTTCTGCACTTTAATGGTTGCATTTATGTTGAAGAAAGGAGGAAAAGCGTCTTCTGCAGAGTTCAGAAAATAAGAAGATGTGACTAGCTTTAGCTAGCTGTCGTAGTAGAATTTGGACAGAACACCATATGGGCAATTAGTAGTCATTATTAGTGTCTACAAATTAATGTCACAGTAGATAGTAAGTATGTAGTGAAGCAAATAAATGATTGTTTGACCTACATTTGGTTTTCTTTTCTCTGCAGAGTTCTTCTGAGTTTCATACATAAGTTTTGCCCCTAATTTGAGTTTGGTCCACAAAAAGTAGTACAAATTACATTTTGATATTGTTTTGACTCAAGTTGATAGGCTTGTCAAGGAGTGTAAGGTAGGTCACAAGGCAATACAAATCATTCAGAAATAACAGAAATGCACCATATTAATTCTTAACTGAAACACACACACTTTAGAGCTAATTTATTTGCTCTCAGTAATTTCTTGCGAAATACTCATCATTAAGCTTGCATATTTTCAAAAACATAATTACAACAGCAACACAGCTTAAGATTTATTCCATTCACAATATTTAGAATTCTGTGCTAACTCTTACAAAATACCAACCCACAAGGTTCAATGGAAAACGGGTCAGTGGATGGGTATGTATCACAACAAGCCAAGAAAGGTGACAAATAATTTTGGCTAATAAATGCTCTTATAGATCAGAGGACCAATAAGGCCAGAACAACATTCCTGCTTATAATCACCTGAAAATAGTCATTTTTCAGAATATGGAGCAATCTCTAGCTGCTTTTTAACTTAGAATGAATCTGGTGCTGGTTTTCTTCAAGGAGCACTTGGTTCTTATAATCAATATTTAAAGAAAAGACTTACAGCCACAGGACTTGTAAATTTGTAAGAACTGACAACAGCATCCATTGTGTACTGTTGTTGTATCTCATAATATAAGGTCTAATTTGTTTGGGGAATGCTAACTCACCAACAGAAAAAAAAAAAAAAAAAAAAGGAGTGAGTTAACTTGGTGCAACACTTTATTTAAAGCACTTCCAAGTGTGTGTATGTAGCCCTGCCTTGAGGATCAAAAGTAGCAATAATAACTTAAAATCACAACAATCCAAACTCCTCTCCAGTGCAGACTTTAAATGTAAGCCATCATCTATCCCTTTGTGTTATTTTTACTATTCCATAAATGCCTCAACAAGTATTCCTGTATATTAAATGAAACACATAAATAAAATCAATAGATTTTTACATTATTAATTTAAAATACTTATCAAAAAATGGAGAGTCAGTTCTATAAATAACCAGGGCAGAGAGTTCATATCCCTTAACTTATGAATTATAAATCACCATTGTAGAGCTTAGAGGAGCAATACAAAGAGAATGGACAACACAGCTATCTTTCATTTCACGACTAAGTTACCGAGAAAACCCAAGAGACCAACATCCATGATTATCTCCAACACATCATTGTAACAATATCATAGTTTGTTGGGTTAGCCCTCACATTTTGTGGATAACAACCAAGACTTGACTTGATATCTTCAGAAGAGATATTATGAAGTAGGTGGTAGCTTGCATCTTTCATGACGGAACCCTTCAGTTCTGTTTTCACAGAATAGCCATAACATAGGGTAAAGTTGTGTGTTAGAAAAGGCTGACATGGGTTTGCTCCCATTAGCCTTTTGGTTACCATCTTTAAAGGTGGGGAAAATAAGAAAGCAGAATTTTTATCTTGTAACGCCTCTCCCTCTGTCTTCAGTGAGAGTTTACAGGCTGAATACTATGGTGCTTGATGGAAACATGAACATAAGAAGCACATTAGGGGTTGGCATCATTAGAGTGGTTTTGAAGAAGGCTCTTTCATATGCTTCTCTCTTTTGCCTTCAGAAAGTGCTAAGGGCTCACCGGAATGTAATTTAATAAACCCCCTAATTACCATGAGTTATATGGATAATTTATTTCCTTTTCACTCTTCTCCTATTTCTTATCCTCTAATCCAAAGCATTAAAATTCAACAATGATTATAAATGTTACACCAAGATAGTATAGCTGAAAGCAGCACAAACTTCAAATAATGGCAATTTACATACTAAGTTAGGTAAAGACAACAACAACAAAAAATTAATGTCTATGTCATTCTGGCATGAAGATGGAAGGAGTCTGAGTCAGCAAAACGCTTTATTTCGCCCTGGGGAAAATAAAGGTCAGCACCCCAATGCTCAGTTTCTAAATCCCATATTATAATTGTGGCAGAAAACATGGCACTTTATAACCAACATCATTAATCCTAACTACCAACACTTAAAAGCAATTGTGTTAATTAAAGACTCTGTGTATAATGTTTATTTCTTTTGGCATGTATGGTATTAAAACACATCTTTCCCAAACTGACGTTGTTAATATGCAATGTATCCTCTCTTTATAGCTCTTTCAGAAACAATTGTTTTGATCATGGGAGGAGACATTTTTAATAATGGCACAAACGTAATAGGACTTTAGGCAGCTGTATGACAAGTCTCATTAACCCTGTAACATACAAATGTTAACATACTCTTAACTGAAAAAAAAAAAAAAAGTTAACTAGATGATACAAGAAATTAAAGAAAACACAGTCTAGCACAACTGCTGAAGCCTGCCAGAGCACAAGCTTTCCAGTTATCCCAACTATTTCTGGAGTATCAGACCTTATATAGGGTGAGAAAGTTCAACTCATTCCACTCTTGCTTCAATGGCAGACTTCTTTCCTCCTCCAAAAAATTGTCTTTAATATTTTTTCATAATAAATAAAACCTGTCTCTAAGTCTGAAGTTGAAATTGGAATTATATTTTAGAGTAAGCCTGAGCAAAGAAGTGAAACCATCACATTCAGTTTTGACACATATACAGTTTTATTCAGGAATTGTTCAAAGCTCTAAGGCATATTATGTTAAATGGTTATTTATGATGTCTTCAAATGTCAGGAGTATTCAGACTAGTCAAATGCTAATGTCTGAAGGTGCTGCCTATCAGATTTAAGAGTCTACAGAAAGAAAGAAACAAAAGATCATAGCCTCAGTTTCAGTTTCTTTTGAGATTTATCATGCTTCCAATTATTTTTGGCTCCCACAGATTTCATTTTGGGGAACAACAGGAAAAGCGGTAATAACCAGACTGTAATTAAAATGCTGGAAGCATAAAAATAACAGTAAAATAAAAGAACAAAAATTTCCCCTTATGAAAAATTTCATACTGTCAGAGGTGGTCTTCAAAGACTTCAAGCCTGAATTCAGGAAAACAGATCTACAAAAAGGGACCTACAAAGCTATTGTCATTTGGTTCCGAATGACTGAAATCACAAGGAACATTTCCTTTGGTCAGCTCAGAGGGAGAGACAAAGGAATGAAAACAAACACAATATTCAGAGTAGGAATAGGAAAGAAGTACATCCGTTGCACAAGGCCCTCATGGAACCGCCAGTGAAATGCTCTGTACAGTTCTGAGTACATGAGGAGCTCAAGCTGGGACAGGAGTAGGGAGGGAAAGCCACTGCAGGCAACCTAATTTACAAGAGAAGGTTTCGTCTCTATCTAAATGGATGGAACCTGCAGACGAGATAAGCAACCCTGCTGAGATTTTCTCTTTCCCTTCAGAAGCATTTACGATATTGCAACACAAATATAAAATGTTAACAATTTGAAATAACAGACCTTTATTTGGATAGCTAATTTTTAAAAAATAAAATTTTTTCTGCATGATACTTCTTATATTTTAACTAAAATTTCTCATATATAAGGTAAATTCCTGTTCCATTACTGAGACTTTATTACAGAGAAAACATGACTCTAGTGAGTGCTGTAGCAGAGCATTCTCTTCAGCACAATTACACATACAGAGCCTCCTGTTTTGCTCAGTGGGAACAGCAACACATTGAGAATACTGAGTAGAAGGACACCTTCACATGATGGTAGCAACCTGACCATTAAATGTATTTTAACGGCCCTCTCTGACACACACATTAAGCAAAAATAATAGTATTGAGCAGTATAGCCTGTTTCTCGAAATTGTCTCAGGAAAAAACAGACAGACCCTTAAAAAGAATTAAGCCAAGTTTACACAGTGAATTAAAGAAACTACATTTTACACTTTTTAAAAAAGCAAGTAAAAACACAAGGGCTTTTGAAAGCAAAAGAAGCTTTTGTGTAGCTTCCAGGGTTCAGACCACAGCTGATCCCATGGTTCAGAAATCTTGGAGAACCACTTCTAAGCAATGAGACAGGCTTACAGTAAAAAGGAAGGATATTCTACAGTGCAACAAAACATTTTCTTACAAACTCAAAAGTTATGTAATTTTACTGAGGGGAAAAAAGTTGTATTCCAAAACATAGAACATATGCACCCTAACAGTTGAAAGCTGAACATTAATGGGGTTAAGAGACAAGAATAAGCATTTCATTATGTCGAAGAAAACAGTAACAAGCATATCCAACGGATCACCGAGTATTAAACTCCATTTTCTTATGGCACACAATGCCATATATTTTAGAAGAGAATGATAATGCTTCACTAAATTAATTATCATTAATTTGCTAAGTAAAACCAAAAAAGAGTGAAGACACTTCAACAGAAGACATCTGCTGAGAATGCAAGTGGTACTAAACAGAAAACTACCACTTAAAAATTCAAAATGTTAATAAAAGAAGCTTCAACATGTAAGACTAGGAGACATTTCAGGTGTCTGTGTTTTGTGATGATAACAGGGAGCTAATGGCATTGTGCCCCCACTTTTATGAATATATACTCTTTCATCTAAAAATCTACCTAGAATTCACTGTATTTTGCACAACTTTTACTGGAGGCTACAACCTCATTGCTCCAGTGGTTCCTGAGGCCTATTACATCCATTTGCTCTCATGCCATTATTAGTCCTTAGCTCAAAACAAGACTGTCAGGCACGTTCCTCCTCTATCCACCATGCATTTTTTTCAGAACAACTATATTCTCTGCAGATATTTATGTTGGTGCACTCTTTAAGGCATGAAAGACATAATAGATCACCTCTATTAACTTAATTAATAGCTGGAAAATGCATTCACAAAATCAGTTGTTGTGATTCAGTATTGAAACACATCCATATCTCCCATTCTGGATGCTCAGAAATTAGCAGTTCTTCCTTCCCAATGACAACTAAGTTAAATCAAACAGAATCTGTGCAAAGGAATAAAAGGAAAACACCACATCAAGCTGAAAAACTCAAATACGAGTAGCTAAGAGAACCATCCCCCAATAACCCTGAGCTTCACTCTCCTGTTGTACATGACTGAAGTAGATACCCAGGGCTCCTTCCCACTACCAAGCTTTTACCCACCTCAAAATTTATTGTCCATACTCTGACAGTCCAATTGTGGGGAACTTACTATAACTGGCTTCTTGAAGGCTGTACAGTTTTTGGGAATTTTACTACCAAGCTGAAGAGACTAGGACAAAAGAAAGCTCTGCACAGGAGCTTTTAACCCAGGTGGCCATTCAGGGTGGCCCACATATGCACAAGATTGTGTCATTCCTTGCTCTGCCATGTGTTATAATCTTTCTGTTGGTTATCCCTCTGGCTGTTTGTCCCAGCTCAAACATTAGATCAGTTTTTTTCTTTTTATTTTTTTTTTTTTCCCCACCCCTAAGCATAAAAAAAAGTCAGTGACAAATAGTAACTTGCACTGCACCTCATTGATGTTTTTCTTTTGATCATATGTTGGTCACTTACTTTTTGCTCACATCTTAGTCCAGCTTAATAACCTAGAGGTTTTTATTCTATAGAAAAAAAAGACCCCAAACCCACCACCACCACCACCACTACAAACCTCCCCCCCAACCCAAATCAAAACAAACAAAACCCACCACCTATTTTAGAAATGATTGGGGGTTTTGTACTGAGTTTTTTCTTGTTAATTAAGAGTTTGGTCCCCAGAAATGCTTTCTGTTTCTTGAAGTCCATCTCTTTCTAGGGATGGGAAACCTTTGAAGCATATGCTTTTCATTGAAGCGTATTTTTTATATTAAGGAATGAGAAATCTGCTCTTTCCAAAAGGTGAAATTTTCTTTTATAGAAGGAAAGACAAGCACCTAAGCATTTGGCTTCCTCTGTTTTGGAGCTGTTTTCTCTCTGGGAGAATCTGGCACTCCATAGCTTTACAATAGAGGAAATTTGCAAAACATGTGTCCCTTCAAAATCTTGGGTGGCCCTGAGGCTGGTATACAGATAATCAAACAGCAGATCATACTCACCTACACAGAACCACTGCATCAATTAAACTAATTCATGCATCATGTTTTCACAGAATTTATTTTCATTATTATGACTTCTATTTGGAGAGGACTTTGATAAGCTTAGTTTAATTTACTAAAGACTACTACTTTTTGTTGTTGTTGTTCCTGCCCTGAAAATGTTAAGTATAGGAGAGAAAGCTAGAACATCTGCTTGAAGTGGGGACTTACCATCATAGCTATAGAATGACAAACAAAGAAATTCAGGAACAGCTATTTACTCATTAAGATCTTTCTCTATTCCTTTTTATTTTTTCCTCCCCCAAAAGCTAAGGTTTTTTCCCCACAATGGAAAATAACAGAGATTAAAACCAAGAAAACAAAACCCACCCACAAGCTAAATCTATATTGCTCATTAATTTAATTCAAACTTCAAAATCTTGTAGCCTACAATAAAGTGATACAGTTTAAACAAAATTAGATTGGTGTCTAAACACTGAATCATTTATGAGCACATTACATAAATATATTTACATTTTGTGCTACATTTTTTGCATTTGGCCTAAAATGCAGCTCTGGAGTTTGACACTTTAAATTATCCTTTCTTGAAATCAAGGCTTTTGGATAACTAAGTTACTTTCACATAAAATTAAAATGAACTCTGCAACCTTTCTAACTAATTTTTAGGTGTAACTTTAGTTTTCGTGATTTTTATTGCTTTATTTTGAAGTAAATAGTAAAAATATTTGTCAAACAATAACATATAATCTTTATATCTATTTTTTCTCCATGCAAACTTTTAATTAAGTACCTTCAGATAGATTTAATTCTGTAAATTTAAACAACTATGCTGTATTCAGAAATACCTAATTACCTGGAGAAGGATACGAATAAACTACAATAGTAGCTATCCACTTGTCACTTGTGGCTGAGGTCATATAGATTTGAAAATGGAGCTGAAATTTCTTGTCATTCAGATTCTTGGAAAATTATGCTTGGATTGCACAGTAGGATTACTGTAGCTCTTCAAACTTTCCATTTAATATATATATTTTTTATAAAGGAATATCTTAAGTACGAAGAAGAAGTAAACGTAACTATACGGAACATTGTCTTCTTGAGTTTTAAGACAAGTCAACAGATAATTCAGACACACAAATAACATTCCACTAGATTTTTTTGCAACTTGCCATAAATTTCAGTTACTAAGTTTCAAGTACTGATGATCATTAAAAAAAATAGATGAATAGATGAAAACATCTCACTGTATCCCACTGGTATCAACTGCATGTATGCTGACAATGTAATTGACAGTTATGCTGTAACATCAACATGAACAGTTTTATGGCTATTTTAATGAAAAGAAGGAAGTGGGAATGAAAGCCACATAGACAAAACATAAGTAGAGTTCAGATACACAGAATGAAAGATCATAAACAGCAATTGTCCTAAGAGCTTGTGATGGATTCCTGAGCTGGTGAGAGCTCTGAGGTGTTCATGTGTTCAGACCCTTCTATAGAGGGCTTCCCATAAGGACCAAGACTTTTAAGTTCTATAAGCACAATTTTATTAGACCATAAACCAAGATAGTGAACTTCAACAAAGAAAATTCAAAGTGACTTGGGCAAGCATAATGTGGATTAAAGGGTTCATACCCAACTCACCCATTGCCTCATATGTCTTTGCAAGTGAGTCTTGCTTCCAGGCTTGGTTTGAGTCACTCAGTAATTTTCTGAGCTGCAGCAAACTCTGCACAGCTTAGAAAAGGAGCTTAGAGAAGCCCTTCCTTCTCCACTAGAACTGGCCTCCCCCTGCTCCTTTCAGCAGCCTTGCAGTCTTGCTGTTTGGACTGCTGACAGCCTTTCCTCCAGCTCTTCCCAACACCCCTTGCAGTTTCTTCTGTATTTGACCAGGATCAGTAGTCACTGAAGGCAAGGAACAATCTCCCTTTCAAGTGGCTCTACCTGACCCAGGCTTTAAGGAATGAACATAATGCAATTATGTATAAAGAAGGAAAAGTCCAAGTATCTTCTCTCCTGATGGCAATCTTCCCATTAAGTTGTACTATTTATAGCAAAAAAGCATCAGAAATGACAAACAAGATAACAAATTATGGTCAGATACTACCATTAACCAATATCCACATTTTCCATGAACACCAAAGGAATTTCATTAACACTGGAGGATGGCATGCTTTTCCATGTGTAATCCCACCCACGACTGAACTGACAATCACTTGAAATCAATCTGCAACTCCTCCATACGACATTTCAAACACTCTTGTCAGGTCAGAAATCATGGTGATCTACTTAAAATCACTTTCCATCCCCCTCAAGACCTTAATGAACTCCTATATGCCCCACTGACATCAAGGAACATTTTGGAGTTTCCCTCCGGTCCCTCAGATGGCCTCCTTGTCTCTAAGACTCTGAAAACAAAGACACAGCTTTGTGCTATGTGTATGAACCTGCAATCAGTGCCTGGGGAATGTCGTGCAAACCCAGACAGGCAATTTCCTGCCAAAACCTGTCTGATCCATTCTGTCACATTCCTAGCAGTCTAAACAAATTTACATCATACCAAAGACAATAAAGTAGAAAATTAGTCATTTTCATGTGCAATAGAAGCAGCCTGAAACTGATGAAAACTAGTCACCATTTTAGTTGCCAAATATACAGATTTTCTGGAGGGAATCCTGTACCTACTTAACATGAAGATCCAGGACAGGCAGGTGTCTCGCTGCCTTTGCAGATCTGGTCTCCTATATGCTTCCTGATGACATTCCCGATCACATGAGCTCCAGATCTGATAGGGGTTCATAAGGAATTGAGGGATGGGTCATGTTACAAAGTCAAGGTCTGCAACACAAACACTTCAGTGAATGCTGAGATATCCCTCCTGAGACCAACTGACTCCTCGACTTCCTCACTAATGGGCACTTACAATGCTTTAAAGAGACATAAGAGTTAACATTTCCCCACATACAGACAATTCTTTTCTAATGTATTTCCTCTGTCTGCTTGGTCAGCTCTGAGCAGAGGCAGCTGCATGGAAACACCTGACACCTTTTCTGAAGCTGGAGGCAGAGGGGAATGTGGTACAAACACATTAGTTATGCAAGCTCCTTCTATCATCATTTTGACCTAGATTCAGCAGAGGACTATAGCTTAACTTTCAGCCTGTAAGAAGTCCTACCACATTCAAAATAGGACAAGTTTCACAGTTAAAATAGTGATATCTTAGAGGCTTTACTGCAGCAGGCAACTGTGAGCATCCTTCCCTGCTGTATTTTGGTTATGGTCAAAACTACTCACCAACAATCCCAGTAGCCAAGAATGAGATTTCCTGCTTACCACAGACACTTTTGGTTACCTCCAGCTCTTAACCTTTCTAAAACTAAATCACCAGGCAATTAATTGCTTTATCATTGTTGTCCGGGAAGAAACATAATTGCTGGAAAGTGGAGATGTCAATAACATTACCTTGGGTCAGACAGTGGCTTGGCATGGGATGTGAATGGACACATAAATTAATTCATGCACATCCAGGTAAAACACAAGAGTATCTCACAATGAAACAGTAAAGCTAACTAGTAAATTTCTGCAAGGAAGGGATGCCACAGGGCATGGAGATGTCTCGAGTTTAATTCACCTCCACTTTCTTCTTGCTCCATCTTCCTCTTAAACTGATTCTGTTATTTCTTTGGGGAAAATAGGCCCTCAGAGAAAATGAAATAAGGTTATTATTCATTATTCTGCCTATAAAGAATTTTCTTTTGTTGGCCATCCCTCTCTCCGTTAGAAAACTCCTCCAGAGCTCTGGCTACAGCATGACCTGTCTAGTGTCCTGCAGGACCCAGGTGCCCTGCTGTACAGTCTGCAGCTCCCTCTTTCAACCAGGGAACCTCAGCCTCTTGGTTAACTCAACAGATGCCCCTTCCTCCTTCAGTCTTTTCTCCATTTGTCCCTTCATCTTGGCATTTAAATGTTGTAGTTTCTCCATAATCCCTTGTATTGGGTGCAGGTGCCCAGGCACTGGTGGGTGGGAGCTGCAGGGTGGCCTCTGTGAGGAGAGGCCAGGGCTGCCCCAGGCCAGACGCAGCTGGTTCCAGCAGTTCTCCAACCCAGGGCACAGCTGAACCCCTCTGCTGTGGGTGGGGTGCCTCTGAGAACATGTATTTAAGAAAGGGTAAATTATACTGCACAGCATTTGAGAGAGAGGAGTGAGAAAAACGGGTGAGAAACAGTCCTGCAAACACAAAGGTGAGAGAAGAAGGAGGGAGAGAGAGTACTGCAGGTGCCAGAGCAGAGATTTCCCTGCAGGCCCTAGAGAGGATCATGGTGAAGCTGATATCCACGCTGCAGCAGGTGGACATGCCCTGAAAGAAGATGCACCCTGTGGGAAGGACCCATGCTGGAGCAGGGGAACAGCATGAGGAGGAAGGAGCAGCAGAAAAGACCTGTTATGGACTGACCATGACCCACATCCCTCATTGCCCTGCGCTGCTGTGGAGGAAAAGGGTCAGGCATCAGGAGTGAAGTTGAGGGTGGGAGGAAGGTGGTTTAGTTTTTGTCTTCATTTCTCATTGTCCTATTCTATTCTTAATTGGCAATAAATTAAATTAATCTTCCCCAAGGTGAGTCTGTTTTACCTGTGACAGTAATTGGTAAGCAGTATCCCTGTCTTTATGTCAACCCATGAGCTTTTCCATCCTATTTTCTACCCATCTTGTTCAGTAGGTGGAGCAAGAGAGCAGCTAGGTGGGCATCTGGCAGCGAGCCAAGGTCAACCCACCACATCCGTACCCCCACCCCTCAAAAATATAGAAAACAACAGAGACAGGACCACCACTGTATTTTTCAATCTGCTTGAGTATTACAGATTCTTTCAGCCAGAGTATATCTTATGTAAACAAAACAAACAAAAATACAAATTGTCGGAGCACAGACTATTTTAATACTGTAGAACTCTAAGAAATTACTATCACTTTAAAATGCTCTTAATTCATAAGATGTTCCTTCAATACAATTACCCCCAAACCTGTCTTCCTTTCTCTAAGTTTCCTCCTTCTCTGGAGGCTTAGAGAAGTACTAAGGCTGTTTAAAATAGGAGCATTTGCAGAAAGGACAGCTGCAGCAGCAGAGAGGAAAGGGCAAGGGAAGATCCTTATCAAGTGCATTGCTCTGTAACAAGGAAACCTCCCGTCACACTTAAACTTCACCCAGGCAGAGAGCAGCACATACAAAGATGACCAAACTCTCTGTACATATCACAGTTACAATGCTACACTGGGAGTTCGCTGCCTGCTCTACAAGGACACCACTCCTAACACATCCCTTTGTCTTCACACCTTGTTACTCACCTGTTTGCCTGCAGATTTCTCAGCTGTGGAACATTACATGCTTTAAAATAGCTCTTGCAGGTAGTCATTCAAATCATACACCTGATCCTGTCTCTGCAATTGGGCCCAGATGCATTTGCTACACTGCCCTTGATTGCAGGGCAGTGTGCTGCATTCTCTGACTCACGTGGCTTTATGCTCAGGAGAAGTGTCGTCCAGAGGCTTTTGGCGGTCAGTATAATGCCCAGCACAGCCTTCTGAACATGTCCACGCGGTAAATAATGTAGCACTGATAAATGCTAAGATGCTAATGACAAGATTATTTCAGAGATCCTGCTTATGAAAGTAATTGGCACCCTCTGGTGGTGTGTGGCTTCTACTGCTTGAGAGCTGTCTCCCCAGATGTCATACGCAGTGCCAAAAGTATGGTACCAGTTTCTGACATGATGACAAAATCACTTACAAGCCCTGGGAAAAATGCCAGAGCTGCTCAAATCTGAAAGCAGGCTTTACAACATTAAACTGCTTAGATTTCAACCCACTTAGATTTCAACCCACCATGCTCTCCAGAGTCAAAAACAATTAAGAAGAAGCTATTCCTCTTCTCAGTACCTAGACAAAGCAAAACCAAAAAAAAATTCTAAATGTTTACCTTTTCTTTGAGTTAAGATGCTGAAAGTTTACAAAAACACCATAGGCAATTAAAATGAAGTCAAGCAGGAAGAAAACAGAACTATGAAATTTGCAGTTGCTTTCTTACCTATGTGTCTCCGTACAGGAAATATTATGGTAGAATTAAGATCTGGTTTTAACTTCTTTTTTTTTTTTAAGTTTTATAATAGCAAAGTATAATTTCAATGACAAAGGTAATCTAATTCAAATTTCAGATTGGCTTGATTGACATGTAGGAACAAGGAAGCTGGCTTTACTGGTGCCTACCCAGTCATGCAGAAGATTATATAAGCTCCCCCAAAGCACTTGTTCATACAAAGGGCAACACGCAGAACCATACACATCACATGTCATGTTATGAAGGGCAAAAAGGCAAATATTATCAGACCTGGGGCTGTGTGTGCCCTCATTCTTTTCTTTTTGTCAATGGACCGTTATTGCTGACAATATTGAGAATGTCACGGCCATTACTCTGACAGCACATGAACTAGTGGGGTAGAGATGACTGATTTTGCAAAATCATGTCATTTGCAGACAACACTTCACATTTGTAAAGTACAGGTGGGAGCTGCCGTTTATTCAACACTGCCCCAACAGCCATCTCCACTGCCTGGTTATAATTGTGGTGATGTATTCAGCAGTTTGCTAAAAGAAAAAGAAATCATTTCCCTGTATACTAGATAGCTTAGAGACCATGTTAAATTAAAAGAATTGTCTTAATTACCTTTTCCTCATGAAAAAAAGTATTTCCCCTAGTATCAACCCAGTCTTGGTAATGTTTTCATGGAAATGCATTAGATCATTAGATCATGCTTTGCCTTTCCTCTTAAGAAAGGGAGTAATTGTAGAGATCCACCAGCAGGGAGATCCACCATATTTTGGACCCAGTTTGCTTATTTCACAAGTAGGCTGGTATTTAATGCTGTCTTGAGTACTTCCATTACCACACTGGATGATCACTATTATGAAGGAGATGACTGCTATCTCCACCTCACAGAGAGCAAAACTGGAATAAATATTTACAAAGTGACTTTTGCAATGTCACATAGGCTGTCTGCATCAAGGTCCTACTGCTAATTTATTGTCCTACTAACACAACCATCTTCCACTAAGTTCTAGAATCCATTCTGGTAACTAAAGGACTTAAACAGAAACACTGAAAGTAGTATTTTCCACTTGGTTTTCTTAAACCCCATATCACAGAAAAAATACAGGTCAGAAAGTGTCTTTGAAAGTCACATAGTCCAATTTCCTATTCAAAGCAGATCTAACTTCAGAGGTGTTTGGGGCCTCTGATTGATCCAGATTCATCCAATTTGGCAATATATTGCAACATATTTGTAAAAGAAATGCAATGATTCATAGAAAAATATTGTCCTTCATCATTAAAACTCTTCCCTTTGGACAGTGTCATGGTTTAAGCCCAGCCGATAACAAAGCACCATGAAGCTGCTCGCTCACTCCCTCCCTCCTTCCCCCCCCAGTCCTGGTGCGATGAGGAGGAGAAAATCCAAAGAAACTCTCATGGGTCAAGACAAGGACAGGAAGGGATCACTCACCACTTATGGACACGGGCAAAAGACAGGCTCAACTTGGGGAAGAAACAAAATCAATTTAATTCACTCCCAATCAAAACAAAACAAGGATATTAGGAAGTAAAACCAAACCTTAGAACACCTTCCCCCCACCCCTCCCTCCTTCCCAGGCTTAACCCCACTCCCGGTTTTCTCTCCCTCCTCCCCTCAGCGGTGCAGGGGGACGGGGAATGGGGGTTGGGGTCAGCTCCCCACACCTGGTCTCTGCCGCTCCTTCCTCCTCAGGGGGAGGAGGACTCCGCACTCGGCCCCTGCTCCACCGGGGGGTCCCTCCCACGGGAGACAGTCCTCCACCAACTTCTCCAAGGCGAGTCCTTCCCGCAGGCTGCAGTTCCTCACAAACTTCTCTGGCGTGGGTCCTTTCCGCGGGCCGATCTTCAGTCACCAACTGCTCAGCGCGGGCTTTCCCGTGGGGTCATGGCCATCGGCCTCTGCTGCCCCGCTCCCCTCCATGGGCTGGGGGACACAGCCTGCCGCCTCACCACGGGCTGCAGGGGCAAACCCTCCTCCCCGCCTTCCTCCTCACTGACCTCGGTGTCTGCAGAGGGGTTCCTCTCACATCCCACTCCCCCCGCTCGCTCCCGGTTCCCCTTCCGAAATCTGTTCTCCCAGAGGCGCTACCGCCGTCGCTGACGGGCTCGGCCTGGGCCAGCGGCGGGTCCGACTTGGAGCCGGGGAAGCTTCCAGCAGCTTCTCACAGGAGCCGGCCCTGCGGGCACTCCCCCGCTACCAAAACCCCGCCACACAAACCCATAACAGACGGTATTTTGTGAGACTCATATCTGAAAATAAGCTATATTTAAGCATTGTTTATCACTTTTGGGGCCCAGGGGAATTCCTCAGTTTCCTCCTCTTCCTCTCTTCAAGTAGTGACACCCAGTCAGACACAAAATGGGCTGAAATTGGAAGTTCCAACAAAGGAGCAGCTACAAGGTTGCATAGAACCACGAGTCCCAGTGAAGTCTGACGAGATGCCAGCACTACTTCCATATGGATCAGATAGATTTATTAAATACTTCATGAAGAATTTTTAATGGTGGGGAAGAAAGAATATTTTCTTCTTTACTTGATGGTAAGGTGTGAATATCCTCATTTTCACTAAACCCTCTCTGTCATCAGCTAAGATCTCCAAATTTTATTTACAAAGATTATGTCAGCCCCCCTGGTGGTTAGAAGTACAGAATTTAAGGCTGAGATAGGTTTAATCTTGTTTCCTTCCACCTCAGGACAAGGAGGAACTGGAAAACAACCTATTTATTTAGCAAGGTAATAATTCAGCTATTGATTGCAACAGTTTAAGGAAGGTCATACTTCTACCACAATTCTAAACAAACCTAATTAAAACTAATTCTAAAAAACTAATAAGTCTTCATTTAAATATCTATGATGTAATTTCATCTCTGGCAGCATAAAATACTGTTGCAATATTCATTTTATATTTACACCAATGTTCTTTAGTCTGGGAAGCTTTCACATGTTCTGCGCTGCTGCTTACCATAGCAGTAGTCTGAAATTGTCTCAGAAAATTAGTTTTCAAGTCTCTTCATGCAGTATGTGGTCTTTAGAGACAATTAAGTTGAGGTGGAGAATTCTGGAAGCATCAGCTAAGACTTTCAATGTAGGTAATATTGTTTGCTAATGTCTGTCATTTGTCCTCAAGTCTTTTTTTCCCCCTCCTAATGAATATGCAAGTTTATTTTGCTTCAGCTGGTAAGGAAAATTTAATATACTGTTCATCATGTTTACTTTTACTTTCTATTTCACATTTTCTTCATGAATAGATATGCTGTTTATGCTGAATGCAGATCTCAGCTGTAGTTACCATAGTCATTTAGAAATGAAATTCTGGTCCATCATGTCAGCTATTACCTACTGAATTTCATTTTGAGCATACAAAAGTTAAGGACCAAAAATACAACAATCCACACATACAAGACATACAAGAGAAAACACAAAATCTTCTTTAGATGAAATATGTAATTCCTTTTTGTAGACCTATGAATAAAGTAACCTTTCATCCAGCTGACAGATCTAGAACAAAATTATGCTAATGCAAATATTCAAACATAGGGCAGGTATGTCATGCATAACACTTGTTAAGTCTCTTTCCTGTGAGCCTCTGGGTGTGGGAACCATTTGCCACGTTTGAGGTTTTGTATGCATGTGCTTCTAAGGAATAGAGATGCAAAAACCATTTCCTGGAAGATCTTCCAGGATTCATGGTCAGTCCACTTATTTTATCTTCCCCTCAAAACCTATCAAAACCTCTTGTTTTAGTTCCATGGCAAGACACAATAAACCCAGTCTGGATCAATTTTTCCCTGAATGTTACATGTGGAGAAGAGGTTTTGGAGATTGCCAAGGCTAGATCTTAGACCTTTGTTAAGCCTGTGGCTAGGGATAAATGTCCGGTTCAAATGAAAAGAAGCCAATAAACTAGGTTATGGCTAGGCCAGAAAGGGCTGTTTGGCTTTGTTTATTGTGAGACTGGTACTTACCAGTGTTTAGCAGAGATTACCACAGCAGATTCTGTTTCAGATTACATAAGGGCATGTTTGCAGGCTTTAAAGGTCACCATTGTAGTACTAATGTATATATCAGCAGAGATCTGCTTGCTTTGTGTTGCTCTGGAACTACTATATGGCTCCTGGGTGTAATTAAAGCTAAGATTAGGGTTGGGAGCATTGTTCAGGTTAGCAAAGAACTGTAAACGAAGTTAAGGGCTGTGTCTAGAGAGACTGACTAGTTCAGAATTAGTGCTGCAACCAGCAAGGGTTGGAAAGCCTGGTCCAGTGGTGATGTCTGGGGCTACCAAGGGTGGCTGGCTTTGAATAGACTCCCATAGTTGTTGCCTTTCTCAATTTGTTCTGATTCTGCCAAGGATGGCTTGGTTGCCCAGACTGTCAGAGCCTGGTGAGCCACAGCTTTGGCTGCTGCCTCCAGGAGAAATAAAAGAAGCTATTAGGAAAACCTGGCTTGGTTTGGTTTGGTTTGGTTTTCTGGAATTGGCACTGGGTTCACAAAGAGTGTTCTAGAGATCTGATACTTTAGAGCTGTAGCTGTTCATAGAGTGGGCACTAGCATAAATTTAATGCAAGCATCTGCAGGGCCAGCCAGCTTTGTGTTGGTCTGGCAGGGGCTGAACGTCTGTGATTAAAGCTGGGTATGAGGTTAAGATTAAGTCAATAGACACCTCTGGGCTCAAGTGGGTTTACTGCATACAGATTACTGAGTCTGAAACCAAGTAATTTTTAGGATTTTTGCAGGCAAGGTTCCCTGTTGAAATTTTTATTTGAAACATTTGTTGCCTCTTGGCACTAGTGTTTCCACATGACGACACCGTAAGACTTGATGCCGGTTTGTACTAATTAGATTTAAAATTTATCTTGGCAAACTGGAGACTAGAAGCTCATTGTAAGGAAGAGGCATTGTAAGGGTGGGGAAAGCTACTGGTCGGACCAAGCACAGAGCTTTAGAGTGGGGTAGATTTCTCTATTAATACATATTTTCTAAGGAGAGAGGTGTAAAAAGCACAACAACCCATGAGTTTATCTATTGCCTCTGTATGAATATATTTTTCACTAGTAAATTTCATGATAAATAAAATGATCTTTAAAGGACTGGGACATTTAGAAATGGAAACATATGCTCTATGTTAAGCTCCTCTGTATTTATAAATACATGGTGAGTGAAGAGCTCACTTTTCTCTATGTTAGACAAAACTATTTCCTGAGGTTTGTATTTGCTGATACTGAAATTAAAAAGGAGGTTAAAAGGCACTTACATGACACTTACAGAGTGTATATATGAAAACATAATACAAGGATTAGTATGGATGAGAAAACCCATGAAAAGGTTAGAAATACCATTTTTGAACAGGAGTTGTTAAATGAGGAAGAAACCCAATTTTTAATTTCCACACATGTTTTTGATGTATTGTGGGACTGAGACCTTTTTTACTTTCACTACTGAGAGAGTGGAAAAAGGAAATGGGTTCCTTTATTTTTCCTCAGACTTCCTACTCTCTCTTTTTATGTGGCTAGGATAGAGTAGGAAAACACAGCCAGATAACGCTGAATATTTTTTAAGTAGAAGATTGTCTATAGAAATTATGATTAAAAAAAAAAAAGATTCTGAAGCCTTTTGTAATGAACAATCTTTTAAACACTTCCTTAAATGAGTCACAAAAACTTCATTTTTCAAACCAGTCTAGTAGGCATGAAGTCAGTAGTGTGCTACAGCAATTAATCTAAACCCAAAGAAAACAGAAGAGAATTATAGCATAACTATGCTGTTTTATGGATGTCTCTGAAAATTTTGCAACTGGCACTTTCACTTCAGGCTGTTATCATAACTGTACAATCCAGCCTAATAAAGGACAGCCAGACATTCCCAGGGGCAAAGAGGTGACCAGATCAAGAGTCCCACTTTTCTTTTGCTGCTGGCATGAGTACTTTGCAGTAATCTGTTTGCTAATTTCTGACCCTTTGCTCTTGTTGATGCTTGAGCATGGAGGAGATCTCACACTCACCCTTGTTCCTTTGTTGATTAATAAGAGGAGCAGCAGCCAACCGTGTGTTTTTCTTCTCTTGTGCAACCTAGTATCTTAAACACATTGAACACTGCCCGTGCACTTCTTTCTTTTACAATGTGAGAGTTTAGCATGTTTTATGCCAGTTTGTAACTCCATGGGATTTTTATAAAGGTTGTAGACTGCTATTCTTTGCCTATTACCATTCTCTCTACTGTACCAAGGAACCACATTATTTCAACATTTCACCTCCATGTATCACTGCGATTTTGGTGAGCTCTCTGTTGATGCCAGCAGAGTAGCATTTGTTTAGCAAGGCAGCTATTCCAAATGCACTGAGTTTCAGGTACTGTCTATATCTGGTTTATATGTGAATCTGATATGCTTGTTTGAATTTGATCTTTGCCTGCTAATGAACAGGTGGAACCTGATTTTCAGTTGTCACTTGATTTCTACTTCCACCACAGTTTTAGGAAGAAGACAGAGGAAAGGCATGGTTCCTTTTCAACTGTTTGCTTTTCTTTTTAAGAAAATCCTCAGAACAAGTTCCTTCATATCTCCTTAACTCTTTGGGCTTGTATCAAAAATCCTATTCAATGAAGTTAAAGTTTTGATAAAGCACTATATTTTGATTTAATGGTCTTTTGAAATAAATAAAAAATATATTTCTCTCACCACTAACCAAGCATTTTTGCAGTGATATTTGTACTGAAGACAAGAAAATAATTTTAAAATTAAAATTAATTATTTGAACCAAAGAAATGATCAGGTAACAACTCTCACTAACTATTGTCCAGTGCATAAATTTGTATCCTTTCTGCATCCATCTGTATTACAACCAGACTAGAATATCAAAAGGAAAATTTTCCTTTGGAGCCCATCTCGTGTTACCTCGAATTTCCCTGAAAGGAATGTTTTGTTCAGGATTAAAGTTAAACAAGTTGCCTTTCTTTGCCATTAGGTGTCTCTGTTATCCTTTGTAAAACGCCAAATGCTGCATGACTTTTTCAGTGCTTCCTGAATTGTGCTTAGAGTCCTTTTATCCCTCTCTCTTATGTTTTTATTTGGAAGGGACAACATGTATATTAGTTGTTTTAAAGATGGTAGAATGCATCTCTCCCTACGTCTTTAAAGGTTACACGGGAAAACTAACAAGGAAAAATTTTGCAGTGTTGCATCCCAACACAGAGAAAGGAATTTCTTAATATTGGTTTCTCAGAGTACAAATAAAATTAAAAGTATCAATAAAAAAGCATATGAAAAAGTATTTTTCCAGCAATTTTCTACCTGTCTTCCCTCAGCATATCTCTTTCTTAAGTGGAGCAAAACAGGGAGATAAGGTCTTGCAATGATAAGGTATCCATTGTCTCTTGAATCTCTATGCCCTCACTACTTCTATACTGTCATTTAATTATTGACTGGTCTCCTAATCAAAATGCACCAACTTTTAATTTTCTCTGTACTACAGCTTTCCAAAGTTTCCAAGTTTTTCTAGAATGCAAACCATTCAGCTAACTTTATGTCAGATGCCTCCATACCACCATGCTATCAGAGAAAAAGAATTAGGAAAATAAGTGAAAAACAGAGCGAGCCATAAGATAACACCTCTCAGCAACTCCTGTTACTTTACAAGAAGAGATTAATCAAAGCTGCACAATTGAAATAGAAACCTTAGAATGTAGCCCTGACACAGGTAGCAATGAGACACCAGAGTTTTTCATAATAATCTGTATTACCTGGGCAGCAAGGAAACTTCGTTTGCCAGATTAGCCAAGGACACATGATCTGCCTAAATATTAGATACTTCCTAAGCAAACACCAGCAGCCCACAATACTTTCTGAGGGGTGAGAGGCAGTATGACAGCAATTCCAGCTGTGGGCTGCATGGACTCCATTAAGCCGACAAATACTTCAAGAGTTTAGCCGGCTCGTCTAAGAGAAGGGTTAGTCATATTCTGGTTTATGTATTTTTATTTTGGTCCTCCTTTTTTGGTAAGGTTAGTACAGATCTGGGGACAGAGCTAGAATCTGTGCCTGACTGCATGGCATGAACAAAATTGGTACCTAAATCCTCATTCCAAAGCCTTTTTCCTTTGTGGATTCTGGTACCATTAAAACCAGCTTTATTTTCACAAACCACCAAATTTGCAAGCAGTTGGAAAACCCAATTTATAACTTATAAAGAAGAGATTATTTCCTCCAAGAATCATTGAGAAATAATAAATATGGAATCCGTAAAGTATATTTTATGAAAACCACTTTTCAGAGCAGAAACACATTTTAATGTCAACTGAGTGCATGCTTTATGTTGAAGAAAAAACAGCTTAGTGTACCATCTGTTACTTTTAATAGCAAATGAACAACATGAGTTGTAGTTAATACTGTTGATGTAAAATATAAGAGGGATGTTATAAAACTGTTCACTGACAGATATAAACATGTTTTGAAATATGAATGAGCTCAAGCAATTCAATATGCAACATTTACCAGCCAGCTGTTCTCAGAAGATAAGGCAACACTAGAGTTTTAACAAACCCTGTGCCAGGCAAATGCGAGCTCACTTCACTGGCCCACAAGATGATGGGAGAAGCATTTCCTATCTAAAGTACACATAGGGTGACAGATTCATTCCATTAAAACCCTACAATCTTAGGGGAAATAATTATGTCTTGTACAGAATTGTCACACTTCTCAGAACCTGACAGGTGGTATGAAAATGTCATCATGAATATATATATACATCTTTAGAAGAGACTCTTGTGACAAATTAAAGATTTTTTCACAGAGGTGTCCAGAAAAATCCAAATAGCACTCCTTCATTTTTTCTTGACATATGGTGCTGCAATGAGATTAGTTATAACATAGGTCTTGGTCCTGTAAATGCTTATGTACTGGGACATGGCACATGAATAACAGCCCAGCTAATCTATATTACAGCTCCCTTTGACAAGCTCAATATTGAATTACAAAAGAGTGGATCTGTATTACTTCTCCTCATTTTAAAATTTAACATTATACACCCTCTGTATAATATGCATTTTCAAATCTTTGGATGATTAAGGTTATGATTTAAGAAGTTTATGCAGTCTATTTTCATTAATAATTGTCTTGTTTCCCTTCTGCTAGATGGTATTTCATTGCTTTTATTTTCTGTGAAATGTTCTTTCTCATCCCGAGTGGTTTAAGAAAACAGACAAAAGTGTTTCTTGACAGAGGACAAGTTGCTGAAATCTTTTTAATATTGCCTATTAATGTTTGGCCTTTTGGGTGAGGAACATTTACTAGTTTTGTTGATCCATTTAGAACACAAGCTAGACACTTTTTCTCTTCACTAATTTGAAATAATAAAACATAGAAAAGAAAACTTATTAAGGCCAGTTATTTTTCAAAGACTCTGCAGTTTTCATTGAAAACATGTAGGTTATGAATCATTACAGGGTTTAATTCAGTGTCCTGTTGTGTTTCTAACCCATGATGAATTATATCCTAGTTAACTAGAGCTATACTAACTTCTGGCCCAGTTACTTCTCAACACCTCCACTGAACAATGGTCAATAATAGGTGTAAACTACCTGTTCAAGTTAATTTAGATCAAAATTACTATCAAAATTGTCAGAAAAAAATGGTGAGATCATGTCACAGAATTTTAGTCATCCAGAATATGCGTAGTCTAACCTGGTCCCTTTAATTCCCTTTATAATATTTGCATACAGGTTTGTCTGTTGTTTGTTTTTTAAACTTGTTTGAAAGTGCCGGTGTAAATTAATAAATTAGGTCAGTGGTGGTAGTAGCAGATTTATGTGTGGCACTTGAATTTAGTCATCTGGGAATAGGTGTTAGGAGGTTTATGAGAGTCTAAGTGCACATAAATTTATCTCATTTCATCTACCTTATACATCTCCTGCATTTGGCCTGCTGAATCTAAGCTGTAAATTTACACATATGAAGATCTATATCAAGGGAACTGTTCTTGAAACTTCAGTTTTGTCTATTTCATGTGGTAAGCGTGCTTTGTCCTGCTTTGCCTTATTTTCATAGAGCTCTGAACTCCCTCAGTATTGATCAAATTGACATTTCCTTGAAAGAATTCCAGGGAGCCCTGCAATGTCCTTGACAGTTCTGCCACTAATAAAATTCATTTTTTTCAGATGGCAAGGGCTAACTTAAAATCCTCAGTGGGAGGCATAACAAGACAAATAATAAAATGGTTTTTAATAACATAGTTCAGTATTGCATGTTACAGTTCCATATCCATGGACAGGCAGTCATGGAGACAATAGCTTCAAACGATTAACAATAGGGAGGTATAGTGCTGCACAAATGCCTCATCATAAATCCTGCCATCAGTAATGACAGTGACCATACTCTATTAACTCCTTGCAGTTTGTGATTACTGTAGCATGACCACACCATATCAAAAGGAAAACAAACAACTAACCTTAAAGGAAACTGACCTGTCCAGAATTCTATTAATATTACCTGGATTCCGTGTTTGTTTAAATTCAGGTATGTGGATTCCTTTTAGGAATTGCTGCTTTAGATGTTAAAAAGTTTGCTCATGATGTTTCAGATCTAAAGCCATTTCTTTAGCTGATAACTGTGGGTGGTTTTTAAATTCCAGTTTTACACAGATGCAATTTATTGAGTGTAAGTGAATTAGAAATAGTAATTTTGGTGTGTTCATTGTGTTCAACACACTTTTAAAAATCATACTGAAAGGACTTTCCACAAATTCACAGTTACCAGATATGCACAAGGTTTTCTTGGTCTTCTCTCCAGTCCATAGTGCTGTACCCAGACATGTATCTCACTAAAGCAGTAACTATGATAAAGGCAACAGAGAAATTCTGTAACTAGGCTAGCTTAAATATGTATGCATGTGCATACATATTACATTCTGCTGGGAAGTGACTCCTTAAAGCAAGCAAAATCATCCTTCAGCTTTGAAAGAGGCTTTGGATTTAGTGAACAATGCTATAAAGCAAAAGGATTTATTCCTTTAATTATATAAGACAGTAGCAATTGCTTTTGATGCAAAACAAGTCCAGAAGTAAATGGTACTTGAATAAATAAATGGATTAGCCTGTGGTCTACTTGTTGGTTAATTTACACACCAGCCATAGCCTTTTATGCTCATATAGAGACACAGTTCTTTCTTCATTAGAGAAAAAAAATTTATATTGTTCCACGGTTTAGCAGAAATTACCAAAATCAAGAAGGGATTGACTGATGAATGGGAAAAATTGATAATGAAAAAACCTGGTTTGGGTAGGCTGAATTAAAAATGAAATTAATAGATTCAGCTGATAACAGTGCTCTGCTAGCTTGATTTAAAATAGCAAAATACTTCTAGTAGATACATTTTTGGTTTTTTTTAAATGCCAGACTGCTTGAGATTAAAGGATTAAAGAATGACAGCCATTTTATTAGCAAAGCAATGTAGAAGAATGGCATACCAGGCAAACACATTTTAAAAAAATCTGATTTATAGAGAGCAGACATGGCAGAAAACTTGCCATTTAGTAAATTTTTGCAGGTGCTTTATGGATCTAGATATCCCAAAGTTCCTTGGTTGCTCTCACAATTTACCCCTGCCTGTTTCTAGGAAAGAAGGTGGCAATGAAGATTATAAAACCAGAACTGAATTTTCCTGCCCTAGAAGTAAGAGGCTGAGCAAGAAAGGGGCTGAATGAAAGAGTAGTAAAGGTCCTGTACATACAAGCTTGTTGTTCAGAAGGGTATAGGACAAGAGCCAGGAGCTACTGCTGCTGGTCTCAACCCCAGCAATAACTACCCAAGTCCTGGTATTTCTCTCTTCTTCACCAAAGTAGTCACTTTGCTGTACAGTGCTGTGACCCAGGCGGCAGGGTCACAGCCTCAGTAATCAGTTTCTTCACTCATGGCTACAGTCTTGTCCCAAGGACATCTTTTTTCCCTCCTTGATTGTAATTCATGTCATTCATAGGTCTTCCCTATCTGGAAAATAGCTTTCTCTCTTTATCCCACTTTGCCCAGAGAACCAAAAAATTTGTTACATTTCATTCAAGTATATTACTCTTGTCCTGCTGGCAGACGAACTCTTGACTCTTTGTTTTCAAGGTCCCTTCTGTGTACACTGACTAAAACATAAGCCTAGCCAAAAACTTCTTCAAACACCTTAAATTTAGTCCAGTTTGAGAATTTTCACAGTGATTGTGCCACTTCTTCCATAGTCACATTCAGGAGTACTGATTTAATTTAATATCAATGCCAAGAAATGCCAAGGATGCCTTTTTTACTGTTTTTAAACTGCAAGTCAAACAGCTGTCTACCCAGTTAGTTTATCAGGATTTTCAGATCCTTACATTATCTGCTGTGGTTCAGAGCAAAAGTATTACCAAAACCTGCCTTAGGAATCTATAAATCTGTGCCTGTTACAGTAACATTATTTAAAAAACATTTGATATCTCAAAAATGTTTGGTATGTATTTGTTCTTTTCATCACAGTCTATACTAATATTCTGTAATAATTATTCTGTATGAGAGATAAATCTATATAAAGGTATCAAAAGTAGGCTTTTGTAGACTGTAATGAGGAAGATATGAGCCTTAGCTTTCATTTTGTCTGTCATTAATAAAGGTTGCAATTAAAACTGAGCTAACAACCATTCTCTTCCATTAATTTGTGATTTCTTTTAACCTTTAAAGACAAAATTGCTTCTTATACTCCTTGAAGTAAGCTAATTATTATTAAGCTAGTAATTCCATGGAGGTTCTGTTAACATTTAATGTGTTGCTGTTCCTGACCAGTTAACTCTCAAAACTCTCCAAAATTTGTAAATATTACACTAATGGCTCAGGTAGTGTGGAATGAACTAATCAACCGGGAAACAAACAAACAAACAAAAAAACCCCACAAAAACCCCAAACAAAACCAACCAACCAAACAAACAAAACCCCCCAAGATGGTAATTTTCTCTTCTTGACTATGCAACTCAGGCTTAAGTAGTTCAAGACTTAGTTTTGGTAAAGATATTTCAGGAGAAGTTTTGGGGTTTTTCCAGATATGCTTTACAGCTTTCAAAATTTGAAGCATGCATGCCTAATTGGGGTGTTGTCTTAGGACTCTGTTGAATTCGTATTACTTCTATTTGGTCTGATGTGGCCATTAATAATAATCTACAAGAAACTAATAGGTGTTATATGGCCGAAAAATATAGAGGCAAATGTTCCTCTACAATTTTTCAGGCAATATCTCCATTGCCCTCAGCAGGAAGCAAGTCTAATGTGTGGAAAGGATTGTTTCATTCTGTTTCTTTTTCAGCAGAACAACCCCCGTGAGTGCTCTTCTTTGCTGCAAGTTCCCAAGAGGTGAGCTGCTCTGCTCTTCTGAATGCCTCCTAAACACCCAGCCCTGCCAAAGGCGCATGCAGATGAAAGGCATACACTAAGCTTGTGTTGCTGGACAGAGATAACTTTCCTGATGTGGGACCTGGATCTGGGGTCTACACTTCCCTTGCTTTTCTCTATTTGCTCACCAGAACATATTTAGTACCTACCAGAATGTCTTCTCCTTTCCCTGGGCAGAGGACTTTGCAACAGCAGTTGCAGATTCTGACATTATTTATTCAAGTCAGGATCAATTTCTACTACTTTCTACCAAAGCATTGCTGCAGCAGTATATCTCCCTAAAGGCAGCCATCACAATAGTGATTTGAAAATTAGTTTTTTATTAGAACCAAGCAAGTCATGCTATGTTGGGTAAACAATGTTTTTATGTAGATTCTAAGGTCTGTGTGCTTCCCAGACAGCAGGGAGGGATCATGCCTGCTTTTATATCCCTCCAACAATATAGAGCATATGCCTGCCCAGTTTGGCTGGCAGACACCAATGGAGTTTTGCCCTTGACAGTTCCCGTTTATACAGATGGCTTTAAAAATGCTACTGGAAGAGAAAACAGCCTGCACTGTAGGAAGAACCTTATATAGGAGACAAGACTTAACAGGGAAAACTGTTTTCATCCTTCTCTCCTGCTCAGCTAGAAAGCTTAAGCACAATTTGACTGTGGGTCTTGAAACTAAATTTAAGCTTATTTTTGTGTGTTATATTTAGTCATGTCAAGATTTTCAACATGATATTTTGAAGATCCATTTAGAAGAGTCATTAGAGATCTGGATATTTGACTTGCCTATATTAGTCATGTTTTTCATTTCCCTCCAAGTGGAAGGAAGGAAATAATTCAGGTGAATCACCCTCCATGTACTTCACACTTGCCTTTGGATGGAATGAATCACTCTCTAGAGAGGCCTATGCCTTCCTGCTGACTGCAAGGGGTACGGAGCAAAACAAGATGTAGATGAACTATAGATAGGGCTAGCATTTCATTCCAGAATCATATTGAAGTCAGAGAAAAAATTCCCAGCACTGTTATCAGGCTTCTATCCTTTGTCATGTGAACTGCCAGCTGTAGGACTACTGCCACCAGTTATACAATAATAATGTGCCTCACCAAAGTACGTATTTTTTTTTTAAAGGATGGGTGGTAGAAATTCTAGCAGCTGTTTTTCCTGATCCAGAATATGATTCCTTCTCATTCACTCATAAAAACAATCTCATCCCAACTGTCTGCAATCATATCTGGCTAATTTCACACCCCTCACCCCAAAACCAAACAAACTGAGCAATACAGAAGAGCTGGCACTAACTTTTACCTTGGTGTACAATGAATGTAAATACCAGAGGTGAAATCTGGCCTGTTGAGCTCAGTGAGCCTTTTAACATTGACTTCAGCGGGACTGAGGTTTTGTCCCAGAAAAGCTCCTCTTTTTCTGGGCTAAAACCCTAAACTAAAAGGTATGTACAGTAACAATACATTATGTGCAAACAATTAACTGCCCATCTTACAATTCCTTTAACATCAGTACATGCTCACCTCATCTGACAGTTCACAAAACCTGTCCATAATACATGTCTTTCCATTAGGTTTGAGATGATGATAGTATGACACTGCAGTTTGTGGACATTGCAGTTGTTCAACAGCAACAATATGTAAACCTACTGTAGCAATGTAGATAGATACATTGGTCTATCACTGAAACACAAATAAAAAGAAAGAGCTTGCAGAAATTAATAATACACACCATTAGCTGAGCTAATGGAACTATAAGGAGTTAATGTTTTTCTCATCTTTATGAATTCAAATGATAAAATTAAATACTTTAAAAAATCTTACAGTACATTTGTAAACAAATGAAACTGCTGTATATGGAAAAATTCTAAGGATTGCCTTTGAATGAATATCATGGAGATAGAGTCACATAATCGCTTAATATACACCCTATCACCTTCATTAAATTATAGAAATCAGAAAACAATTCTCTCTGACAATTTGATCTTAGAATAGTCACATTCAGAAGCATAATCTTTGAAACAATATTTGAAGAAAAGTTTCTGGATGTCAGTGATCAGCAGTGTACAAGTTTTGGGATAACACAGTTGTTGCCTAAACCTTTAAATATCTGTATTTTTATGTTACATATATTCCCCAAACAATTTTTTGCCAACACAGGATTCACAAGCAACACAGCAAAGTTGTTGCCTTTGAAGCAAAGTACAGTTTTGTACAATCTATTCTATGAAGTTAATCCTCACTGAATAGAATTTGGTTTTGAACCAAAGTTCAGTCAACTTCAGATGCAATGCAATAATGAGTCTGCATTGGCAGTGCTATGATGAAAGCTTTATGTAAAAAAATGGAAATTTCTTTCTTTGTTCTAAGTAGAATGAACATTTTTAGGCACAGTACCTGTAATACTTGGAAGTAATTCACTTCATTAGGGAAGACTGTATTAGCCCTGGGAAAATTATAATGAAAGAGATGTAAGAGTTTGTCATGTTAAAGATAGAGGTTTGTTTATCAGGGGCGGAAGGGGGGAGCCCTGTTCTGAAGAATAAAGTAAAAGGTAACTAGTCATCACACGAGAGCCACAGATATTTACCCCAATCAGAAAAGTTCATTTTCTAAACAGGCAGCAGGCTAGTAGCTACTTCAGTGAAGCTACTGTGTGGAATTGGAGTGTACAATTGTGTCCCTACTCACAGCATATAGTGAAGCTATTAGGTACATCTGAGAGCCATTTAAATGCAAATAGGATGTGAGTTTGTCAGTGACTAAAAACAGTATTCAAGGCAACAGCCTTAGTAATTAGAAACCATCTGGTATCATGAAAGCATACAATACTTTCAGTATTTCCACAAGCCAAGAGGTTGCATTTTATCTCCTACAGTAATAGAAACACCTATGCTTATGTGTTAGAGCTCTGAAAATTAATATGCAAAATCAGATCCATCTTGCTATTTTTCATCTGGGTCACTCCTAAAAAATAAATAAATGAGAAGCCTGGAAGAGAGAGTGCCATAAACTACAAAAAGGAAATTTAAGAAGAACACACACAAACAGATGAGTACCTGACAAAATGAGGGAGCCTTGTTGAAACCTTTACCTCTTTTTTACCTGGTAAGATTATGAAAGACATAAAGCAAAATATAAGTTTGATAGCTTGCCTGTCAGATCTTCTTACAAAATTATGTTCTGTATTTTCCATGTGTGGTATGTAGAAGTGGATTCCAAATAAAGTAATTTATCTAAAACCTCTTTCTTCTCTGGCCCTTAGAATCTTAGGGTTTAGGATTTTAATGCTGCAGAGACTGAAATGAAAATATTCTAGTCTGTCAGTCTAAACATAAACCACCCTTCATCATCTTTGTTTCCAAGCTAATATACCCTAGAGAATATACCAGCAGGTTATTCTCTATTAAAAAAACCAAACCAAACCAAAACATGACACCTTCAGTGCTAGTCTGGGAGATTAAGTAATAGTTGAATACCGACAACAGATAATTTGAAATTTAAATTAATAGTTGCAGTAATTGTTGTCTTCAACATTATATTTGCATGATGTTTACCATTTTCAACTTCATTTGGCAGTTTGTAACAGTTGACAACAATACAGAACTTCAGCTCCAGAATTTATTAGTGATAACTATAAAGGATATGGAAGAAAGTAATATTAAGATATTTCATTGTGAGAGTTTCAATAGTTGGAGGAGTAATAGGAGAGGCCCACTATAGTCATGCAATGGATGCAGTTTTTATGCAGAGTGAAACTGTTGAAACATCTAGGTCTTTGTGTCTAATTGACCTAACTAATTTCCAATGACACAAATCTATTTGAGACTATCAGCTGTGAATCAGAATGGTTATTCTGCTTTCTGGGTATAAATTCTCAGGCTAAGAGGCCTTGATATGGTTTCTCTTCTAACATGGATCACTTCTGTACAAAATCAACATTATCACTCAGTACTCAGAAAAGATGTCTGTCCACATTAATGGATTGGTTTATAGCCTTATTTCAATCATTACATGCAGTATAAAGAAATCAATCCTGTTTGCCAACAACAATGCTTCATTCAATATCCTTGTGTGTAATAGTTAAGTAATTAATTTTCATATAAGCACCCATTTGTTCTCTTTTTGTATATGAGAGGATGAATTATTTTTCTGTATGCTTTTAAGCTATTGTCCTAAATAAACCTTAATCAATGAGAAAACAAACCTATATAGACAATCAATTCCCTGTAATTTTTGGTTAATTTTCTTTGCCAACTTGCCCATCAGAATGGTTTTCTAACGTTCAGCCATTTCACCTCTGTTCACAGCTAATGCACACACATTAATTTGATACGAGAAACTAACAATAAGATATTCCTGACGTATTTGAAACAGTGATAGTTTCATAGATAGCTACATAGTTAACATCACTTAAAAGATTCTTAAAAATAAGACTGCGGCAGCTGTTAGGTGGTTATGTAGATAACATAAAGTTGTAGAGATAACATGCAAAGTTTCTGCAGAACACTCTGTCTGAGCTGGGACAATATGCAATTTACCACACCACAGTGGCATACTTGAACAAATTCTTGCATTTCATTTTTCTGTGTTATTTCAAAAAAGAAGAGAAGAAAAAAAAAGTGATTTGGTTTAGCTGAACAACAGGAAAGGAAGTTTATTGACATCCCTGTAATTTGGTCACTTTGAATTATTACACTCCGTAAAACATATGCAGATTCTTTTTCAAGCTGAAGATGTAAATCATCATCCATAATACTAAATACAGTCCTTCTTTTATAACATCACTCACTCACACATCTGATCCTCCAAATCCCCATTCATACTTGCATACGTATTTTCCTTGCATGACACTTCTTGCCAAAGCTGTTGAAAGGTTTATAGTCTGTGCCCTTCACAGTTTGTTAGCTCAGCTTTACTGAATTAAAATCTAATAACATAGATGACAGAAATAATTTACACATTATAAAGGAAAACAGTTCCAAAACTTTTTGCAGTGTTATCATAGTATTTTCTCAAGAATATAAAGAGGCATACTACCAACATTCTTTTGCAAGTTAAGGAAAGAGATTCATTCCAGCAGGCCATATATTAAGTTTTAATTAGTGTTCTTGCATGAAGTCTAAGAACTAGCAATAAGAAAATTATAAACTGAAGTGAAGAGACTATATCAAATAAAAGAACAAGTGAGTGTAACATTTATTAGGAAACTATACAATATAAGAGCAGCCTTCAAAAACCAGTAGCCCAAAATGAACCTCAAGACTGTATTTACAATTTACAGATTTACAGTTTGATTGCATTATAAACTACAGTCATGCCAATCTGCCTCACAGAATATAACTTTGCAAAACTTAATAGTGCACCTTTCCAGTGTTCAAAGAGAATTTTTGACCTATTGTAAACTGCACAAATGGGATCAAATAGGGTCACATCAATCAAGGGAGATATGAACTATGACTAGAGTCACCTAATAGGATATGTAACTTTTTATAAGAAAACAAATTATCAGGTGAAATAACAATCCCAATTATGATACATACTTTGACTATAAAGTTTCCTGTAAAATTTGTGTTAACTCACAAGATTAATGCATTCAATTTGTAATGGGAAAAGAAATTTGGATTAGATATAAAAGCAAGAATTCTTGAGGAGTTCCACGATATCATTCTATTTCCAAAACAGATTTTTCCAAGCAGCTTCATCTCCATTTAAGTCCCGTTGCGGTCAGGCAGGGAACTCAACCTTTATGGAATTATTGCAGAGGATGGAATTGCCTCAGAAGCACCAACAATCTGCCCCATAACATTTGTTCACTATAAATGATTAGTTTTGTCAAAGATAATGCTAATTAATCACTACAGATAACTCTCTTCAGAGGTGTCAGACAGAACAAAAATTTCAGAGGCATTTTATTTCTCTCTATGCGTCTCATTACACCTAGGAAAGGAGGACAGAACTCTCAAAAAATGACAATTTTTGACTGAATTTTCTACAAAGTACCAGAACGTAATTGCTTCAGGCTGTTGGCCAGAAATGCAAGATATGAGCACCCTCACATGGAAGGAGGAAAAGGAGAAGAAGGTATCAGGAGTGTCTGGACTAGAGATGTCTCTGAACATATGGCAGAAATCTTTCAGGCTCCCTCTTCTTCCCTTTGAAAATCACGTGATTTAGAGCTGTGGAAATTGCAATTGGCAGTGTCCAAGTCCTCTCACTGTTACAATAAGGATTGCTGGAAGTCCAAAGGCTTTCTCAGCCACTTCACTCTTGAACCTCTAGCCATGATTACAAGCTTTTTGTTGGTCCTGATCACAAGGTTTTAAGGTTCTCAGTTTGTATCAACTGAGGAGGGAGGCAAAAGCAAATCATGTGCTTAAATGTATGCATGTATTTTTTGTCATGTTTATTCCTTTCATAATGAGTGGAGAGAGTGAGGTAGTTTTGGGGCATAGTTCGTCAAATCAACTTTAAGCAACTGCATGAGCATGATAAGATTTCTGCTCCAAAAGTGCTATCTGTAAAGGAAATCTTGAGCAACTAGCTCAGACATAGGGACAGTCCTGCAGATGTCCAAGTAAGACATCACATAACTAACCAAGACTATGAAGCCAAAAGCCTTGAAGCCATTGCTCAGTCTGTGCTCTCAGGCATTTAGGATTTCAGACATTTACATGACTTGAAACAGAACTTTTTCCTTGGAAAGTACATGGGTTCAAGAGGCAGGGGAGGATTTAAATTTTTTCTACTTGCTCTTCAATTTAGGAAGATTGTTTAAACTTATTCAGGAAAAAACAACAACAACAAAACAGGAACTTTGTAATCCCCTACTATTTGTTCTTTGAAAGAAATACTTTAGTTTCCTTCAATTTTGTAGTATATTTAGATCCCTTTTATAGAAATAGAAATTTTGAAAATGGTCAATCCTCATAGAAAAATCGATGATTTTGTGTTGGTACTATTAGTTTTCATTACAGTCATTGTGACAAAAAGTGAAGTCTCTAGTGATATCATTGCTTTTTATTTCTGAATGTCAAGGACTCACATACTAGAGTTCTGGGAGTTTTAAACTTAAATTCTCCCCTTTCCCTTGGGAACTAAGAAATACTCAGAAATTTATCTGCATTGTTTCTCATAATTTACCAATTTATTATATGAACAGAAATCCCTGCTTTCTAGATCAAGTATTCTGAATGTGACAAGCAACGCTTAGACTTTAAAGGTTTTCTTTACTTTTAAGATACACTGGGTGCTTCCCATGAGCAGTGAGCCATACATATAGCTGTACTCATGAGTGAAGTATACTATTGTCTTCGGTATCTTCCAAGATCTCAGGAAAGGATGCCACTTGCTTATAGCAGACTTTCGCTGGGAGTCTATTCATTTTAGGAAGTAAAGGCCTGATCCAAACCCCGCTGAAGTCAATGGAAAAAGACTCCCATTGACTACAATGGGCTCTGGATCATGCCCTAAGTCCAATCTCTTCATTAATGCAGGCTTAATAATGTCTTTCCAGTAGCCTGGAGTACCTAAGGTCCCGGCAATTTCAGCTGAACAATTTCACTTTAGATTGCCATCCACTGGAATTTGAAAGGTGAAGCCGAAGTCTTTTTCAGTGACAAGAAATCTTTAACTGGGGTCATTTTCAGTTCCTAGTTATATTCAATCCTACCAGTTCAGTCAAAATCCTTAGGCATCCTAATGAGAAAACAGCAAGAACAAGTGAAGCCAAAGAAATATACGTTGTTCAGTGCATGCTTCAGAAACACAGTGTAGGCTCTGATTCGATCAATGAACAGATGCATGTTGATGCTTTTGGAGAGATCAGAGTAGAGCCTGACTACACAGGACAAATTAAAGATTATAGCACAGTTAACTGTATAAGGTTTTTGGTTGTATTTCTTTTTCAACTAACAGACAAGGCAAGATACAAGGTTTCTCAAAGTGTTCTCTCAGTTTGCAGAACAAAGCACAAATGGTTCATAAATAATGAAAAATGGCAGAAAGGTATTAACATTACAAATAGTAATAACACCCTTAAGTTCTCAGAACTTGCAGATGTGAATTGTGAATGTTTTATTAGTACAAACTTTGACAGACAGACGGTAAATGGATAGAATTACTATAGTGTTATTAAATCAGATATAAAAATATATCTGTATTATGATCAGTTTTATATGAAATAAAAATCTGAAACAAACATAGTTTGTGCTTTTACTGTTTAAAATTTGTATTCCTGATAAACCGCTAGACAGATTAGCTCTTCCAAAAGATCTCTAGCATCACCCATTGCTCACATTTCATTAAATTGCCATTAGCAACACTTATTATTTTACCTTGGTTATTCATACTGACAAGAATGGCTTAAAAGTTGAAGCTTTTTCTTTTTGTAATCAATTACTGTTTGTTGCACTAAAAAATATCATCCAGGTGCCATGCACTTTTTATAATAAAGATCTTTCTAAAGTTATATTCTAGTGCTTAAAAAAAAATTATCAATGTAAGTTTACCAGAATTTCAATAGGATTTACCATTAAGAGACCAGCACATTCACTGATCTATAAATGCTTGCAGACATGTCATGATCCTCCCACTAAGCCAGTGAAATAGATCAATTTAAGCTAAGTTCTGAGCTGAAGAACTGGTTTTGCCTTCACTTTTACTTCAGTTATTTTACCAGAGCCATTTCTGCAATACTGTTTGACCACTCAGATTTAGCTATAAGCAACTCAAAAACCTGCTGATAACATTTATACTAATTAATTTTAGAGATAAAGGAAGCAGATCTTAAATGTCTACATCAAAATATGCCAGTTTTCCAGAGGAATAGATTTATTTTGCATACGTATAATTACAAACTTGCTTATCCAAGGACTCTCCCAAAATATGGAAAAACCTCAGGTTTGGTTCCATGGTATGAATCACCTCAGACTCATGTATTTCTCTCCAAAACACCTGAATATTATCATAAAATGGTGTGGGGTTTTTTTCCTTGCTGAATTTAAAAAAAAAGATCATGTGATTTTTTTTTTTCTGTAAAATAAACTTAGGTCATTTTACAAATCTTGCCAGTTTCTGGCAAAGGAAAATTTGCCTAACTTCAATCACATCTAAAACTCATATAGTCATGAGTGACATCAAGGAACACCTGATTTGAGGTAAATGTCTGTGACATTTATTTCTTTTTCTTCTTCATCTAACAAGTTCTGGGCAGATACACTACTTTAGCTTAGAATCTAGTATTTAGTAACACAAAAGCTAAACCAATCGCAAGTCTGTTGAACAAATGAAGTACAAAGCCTGTTTTCAGTTTGACTCAGTATCTTTTTCCATCCCTTCATTCTTGTTTAAATTGATATCTAGTCAGTACTGTTTCATTCAGACCGTAGTCTCTTAAACTTGATGGAGAAAATGAAAGCCTCCCACAACCTGGATCAGGTGAAAAAGAAAATTCGTGCAGTTTATATGCTGTTGGCTGGAGCCAATATAGACAAAGTTTCACATCTATTTGTTTGAATAAAAGGCATGAATTTGTTTTGATATGGTTTTCAATCTATCCAAGGATGTCCATTTATCACTTTTCAGATGAAAGGTATAGCTATGATCAGCAAGATCAATAGACATCAAAGCTCTTTAAGCAAGGTTTAGCAACTGCTTGCTAGAGACATATATAGCATGGCTACTAAAATTAGCCTGGGTCATTGGATTATAAATAACATCTTGATCTATGGCTCCTATTTCATGCAACTAAACAAATGTTAAAATCCTGCCCCTAGAGTCTCATAGTGACACTGGCCAAATTTCAAACCCTGGAAGTTGTCCATGGTGTACAGTGCATAGAAAACATTCCCCACTGATTTTCAGACAGAAGGAAAAAGTGTTAGTCAAGATAAAATGCTTTGCTGGAGAGGATTTACAGCACAATGCTGTATTGAGAAAAATTCTTTCTTGCCCTTACTCCATCTGCAGCAAGGAACTTAAAGCGTGCAGGAGGATACTCAAACACCCTCATCAGAGGGAAAAGTTAATGACATGATGACATCCAATACATTGTTTAAGCTAGTTTTAAAGTCAACAAATAGACAAAGGTATTTGTAAATTAAATAGATTGTTTTCAGCAGTTCTAAGTGTTTCAATATACATCTGAGACAGAAATTTCAGATCAGTCTGTAATGTTCCCTAGAGACCTAGAGAAATCGATAAACAAGGCCATAATGAATTCACTTGTAAGCAGTCAACAGTTTAATTCTTATAAGGAGTGTGAATCACTATCAGGCATCTAACACACTAGACTGTGTTATCTAGGTTTTTAGAATAAAAAAAGTTAATAGACTTAGTTACATTACATACTATTAGAAATAACTTCTTACTGACTTGGCAAGTCAGTAGATTGGGTGGGATTTTACTTTCTCCCCTTCTATCCCCCTACAGTTATTAAATCCAAGCAAAAATTTAATTTTTCATTAATTTCAGATGTCCTACAAAGGTCTTAAATGATCATCTTGCATGTACCAATATGCTGTATGTAACTGCACAGAAGAGAAATAACTAGCATTTTTTGGCCTTGCACATAAGGCCTAAGTGAGTAACTGTAGTGCAAAATCTTTGTTTAGAGCAAAGTTATGATTTTCAAATATATACCTGAAAGGAAGGTGATATACATTCATTCCAGTATTAGCCAGGCAGTACTACTGGTACATACACTGCAACCCAACAAGTACATGGTCACTAGAAAAAATCTGAATGAAAATCAAGACAAATCATTCCCTTTCTCTTTCCCTTCTTCTCTCCACCACTCAGGTAAATATCTTCCTTCTTTATAGAAGAACATACCAGCATTCAAGTATGTTTTTAGAGGTGTTGCTTTGCCCACATCTCTTCGTGCTCTTATCTGAATCTGTAGTCCCTGGTATCACATTCTTTTCACCTGTATTGTCAGACATAGCAACCAATGCTACAAACTGGATCAAAAGGCATTACTTTTAGTTGTCACTGATGTAAAATAATAAGCACTGATCTGACAGGTTTAAAAAGAAGAATGAATGGATATGAATGTTATGAGGCTTCAGAAATGAAACCATCTATCAGTAATATTAATCTTGTTTTTACAGTGGACGTTCTGTGAAATAGAAAGGAGGTTTATTTTCTCTGGAAAGCCTTGATGAGAACCAGGACTCTTATTAACCAAATGCGTTATTTTTTTTTAATTAAAAGAGGAGACAGAATGCATGCTTACTCTCATATCCCTTATTTGTCAGCTCATTTCCCAATTCATCCTCAGGCAGGCATATTTGGTAGATTAGGCCTCCACTAGAGAAAAATCATGTTAATATTTTTTCTCTTTAGAAACCATCAAAACTGAAGCATATCCTGAAAAGTTTTAAAATAAAACAGCCCCCCTTTACCTAGGCACAAAGGAACTCTTAATTAAAACTTAATGAAGGACGGAAGAAAAAGCAATAATACAATATGAAGGGACAGGTAGATGAGAAGGAAGCATTCACCCTGAGATATTTAATATTTTAATTGGTTATCTGGAAGAAATAAGAAAGTGTGTGTTATGAGTCTGATTCTAACCTTATTAAAGTCAGTGGCAAAAAGCCCGGTGAGTTCAATGGGGCCAAGATGAAGCTCTAATTGAATTAGGAACTGACTTCAGATAAAATACGTTACTTTCTACCCTTCTTCTTCCCATTTTAGCAGAAAGAAATAAGAAAGACTTATTGAAATCTGTCACAGAGGCAGATAATTGAGTTTGTTTTGACCTGGATCAAAAGAAATAAGTACTCATGAGGAAAGTAACTTTGACTATGTATTCATTGAAATAACAATGCTGGACACTGAGCTTTCCAATAGAAACTGACTACCCTACTGAAGTGTCTAAAACCTGTCCTGCACTAAAACCTCTGGTGTCTAAACACCTTGCTGATAAGGTAGCTCTATTTAAACACAATAAATATTGAACCTTTCTCTGAAAAAAAAAAAAAATGTAGAATTAACTGAGGGAAAAAGGCACATCCCCTTGTGCTTATAGTCCCGTCTGCCACTCAGCACTTGCTGTAAGTTCACATAAGGTGTAAGATCGCATGAGGAAGAACTGCCCAAAGAAACCTTCACTCCCTTTTACTGGTTGCAAGATGACTTATCAGTTCTTACTGGTGAAAGAGCAGTAATAATAGACCAGAAAAAGACCTCCATTTCCCTTTGCCAACAACACCATCTCAGAGTCTCATTCCTCCAGCTGCTACTGGTCCCTGCCACCTCTTTGACCTTGGTCACTGAGTTGAGATGAAGGGAGACTCGGCTATCTGAGGCATCTATTGGGGAGCAGCCCTTCTTCTGTAGGGATTCTCTTCCAGCCCTCAGAAGCAGGAGCTTCCAAATTCTCCTGGAATAGCAGAACTGAAATATGGAAAGACAGATGCAATATCAGAGACTCCTTTCAACTGAAAGGTTTCGGATAGTGTTACCTAAAACTAAGAATTCAAGTAACTTAATGAAAATAATTCCAAAACTAACCACCTGCAAGTGCAACACTCTAGCTGTTCTTGCATAGTTCTCTGTTAAATCACTCTTGTGAGAACTATTCCTTTTCTGTTTAAATTCATTAAAACAAGAGGGAAACTGAAAGGAGAGGAGTAAGGAAGAGTCCAACTCCTTGGCCCAGTGGTTGGAGGCCATTTTCTTTCATGTGGGAGACTAAGCTTGAAACCTCCCAGATCAGTTTCAGAGGGAAACCAATTCTATTTCATGAAAACTGATGCAGATGAACAATCACCTAGTAATAAATTAGAAGAATGTCAGACAGCTTGAATCTGCCTCTCATATTCTTTTTGACGGCAGCAAAATAAGTACTTCTATTACAGAAGAGGGGCTTTATTTACAGTGCTTTGGTTTCTGATGTACAATAGGGTTAAGGAGTTTTTTAGAGAAGGCTGTTTCCTTCCCTACTCTCCCTGCAGTGGCACAGGCTTGGGGAAATGCCAAGTACCCATTGTTCCCTTTGGCTTCTGCTGTATTTATCCTCGTAAGGGTCCAACCCATCCAAGATCTTGAAGCAAGATTTGGCTTTGAGACATTATGTACCTTTGACTAAACAGCTTTTAACATTCATTAAGAGTGATTGAAAGACATAAAAACCAATAACAAAACACAAATAAAGTAAGTGTGGAGTTTCTTTAGTCATGATCTGGTAGAACAGATGTTTTCTAAGCATCATGACATTTTAGCTGCATCTTTTTTTCCCCCAGAATAAAATACTACCAGCATCTTCAGAAAGCAAACTGATAAATCTTTTTAATTTATGTTCATCATCATAGCAATTGAAATACATTTTGTAATGCCAAGCATGAAATATTCTGGAAATGGATGAAAGCCTTCCTCTGTATTTCTCTGTCCAACTTCTTTGTGCAATATCAGTCCAAATACTTGCAGCATTAGCTTGGGCACATTTGCAGTTTTCAGCAATCTGATGACTGCTTATTGCTGTCTGGGGACATATAAGCTCTTGTGTTCATAATGGAGTATCCGCGTACCTGGGAGACATGCATACTAAGTGATGAAAAGCATGCCATATTAGAAAATTGATTGCATATGTCAGCATATGCACCACATTTTTACAAATTAGTCTGTGTTAAACTCCACTATATGCATGACTGGGAGGAAAGGAGAGATTCATGACTTTTGTTCAAACTTGAGCTTCCTGCAAAGTTTTAATCTAGAATGTATTTCCTGTTGAAAACAGCAAAGGCAAAATGCTGTAATATTCTCATATCATGTTTATTGGATTTATGAATTTTATAAAACTTCAATAACAAGCTAGGGGAAGGCTTGCATAAGCATCAGCATTACATGTTATGATTGAAAGCCTGTATCAGCACAGAGTTCTCTCCAAACAATACATCGCCCAAGCAGTAGATGTAGAGATAAGCATTACTATTATCATGAAAGAAAAAAATCTGGTTTGTGCTTTTGTTCTCCCTTTCTCCTTCACAATGCTTGTTATCATTTTAGACATCAGTGTACAAAAAAGGACAAATTCAAGCTCCTCAGAAGTAACTCTGCAGTGCCTTTTTACTAAAAGGTCTTTTTCCAGGGTTCTGTGGATTGGGTCTTTGAATGTGACCTTGTATTACATCATTGCATTTTTCCCCATTTTTCAAACAATGCACTATGATTACAGTACTGGCTAGATGGCATAGCTATGCAATGTTTTGCCACGCTCAACAGGAGTTCCGTAGCACAGTACCTGTTTCTAAATGATCTGTAAAATACATAGAGCAGAGGAAGGTGTTGAAACTGTCTGGCTAACAGCTTTCAAAAGTATTTCGGAATGCAGAGAGTTTGTAATTCTTAGAACTAGATGAAACCAACATAACTAAAATGTTAGCAGACAATGCCTGATCCATGTCTAAAACCAAACCCCATAAACTCATTAGAGGATTTTCAAATTGTCCAAAAGGAACAGAAATGGCTCCACTCCATGGTATGCTGTACATTAATTTTATGCACAAGTGTACAATGATTATTTACTTACCACTGCTGCGGTTTTGGATGTTTTTTTTCTCAGCAGCCTCCTTCACTTTCCACTTTCTCTTGTATGTACTTTGAAACTGAGGATAATAAGGACTGTTTTCACATGGCAAAAATACAGCTATGGCATAAACCTAGCTAGCTGGAACTTTAAGTTTTGTTTCTCCCCTAACAGTAGAAGGCTCCATGTAGCTATAATACTCAGGTTGTTCTTTACATTGAGAAAATATATTAGCAATCTTCAGTTGCAAAGATCTTCTTTCTTCTGACCCAGCTGGTACTCAGCACTGACAAAAGTCAGCTCCAAACTGGATAACAGTTCCTGAGAGGCTTGGAGAACTTTAAAATGTTAATAAATGTTGGGGAGGGAGGGGGAAGGGAGGATACAAAAATTTAGATCTTCAGACCTTCATGCTCAAGGTAAATGTTGTTTGAGCCATGGTGTTCAACAAAAAATTCTTCAGATAGGTGTTTATCAATGAACATGTCTCAAGAATGCTAAAGAAAATCCAGAGTGATAGGATGTATTTTAAATTAAATTAGCTACCTCTTTATTTCTACTTTGACTGCTAAAATATGGAGACAGATACAGACGGTATAGGTATATAGTTAAGGCTTAACTAGACCAAGTTCTCCATCACCCACTAATTTCTGTTATTACTGTCATAGCTGAAGGTGGGATTTCAGTGCTAATCAAAACGACAACAGGTCTGTCACAAAGAACATCGCCTCTGAATAATCAACCCATTTAGCATCATCAGCAACAGAGGGTGGTGAGCCCGTCCTCACAGACTGGATGACAAGATCCTGATTCAGGAGCTAGATAAGAGCCTCAGTATGAAAAGAAGTTTCCTAGTGACTTCACTGGATATTATCCCCTTGGTATGTAGCTGCTTGAAACTATATGCCTTATAAGAAGGAAACCAAAGGATGTTAAGTTTTGCAGTATTTCAGGGTAGTATTTACTAGGTTCAGAATCGCACAGCATACTTCTACACACTTTTGCTACCGTGATCTACTTCTGTCGCTTCTTAAAGACTGCATTTTATACCTCCTATTTAAATGTTTTTTTCATCATGATGCACAGATTCTACAGAAAGGAGCCTGTGCAAAGTCTGTTTGATTAATTCTGGTATAGAAGAACCACTCATTTTCTCAAACCATTAAAAAGTTCCTAAATGTTCCCTTTCTTTTCTCTATATACTCCAAACAGATGTGTGTTTAAAACTTTATGCTATCTAAAGTTTATGTCCCTGTTGAGATTTCCATAAAAGTTTATGCCTGTTGAGATTTCTGTCTTTTGATCAAAGCCAGTTGAATAATAAAATCTTAGAGAACTAAAATCATGCAGAGCTTCCAGAGCACTTTCTTATTTTTATTTTTATGCATCTTGGATCTAATCATTTTCCAGCGGCACATTAAGTGATTCAGCTAAACTCTAATGACATGTGGTGGCCTTTTTTTAAAAAGCTGTATATTATATGTTATCATAGCAAATATTTTTTTCCTTTTGAGTCCCCACCAAGATAAGCTACTGAATTGCAAAAAAGATGTTCATCCAACAGACGTATACAGAGTACAAAGTTTGCATTACAAAAAGGGGAGGAGAAGTAAAACTAAGAATTCTAGTTGAATTTAAGGAGAATCATCACAGATCTGAAAACCCTAGCATATATAATAATAATGTCACATTATCTTTGCTCCCTTCTGCTATGAACTGAAGGTTTTCCATGTTAATATCACTCTCTTTTTCAATCACCAATGTGATGGCAATATTAACAAATGGAGATGCCATATTCATATTATTTCTAATAATTTAAGTTATTACTAGCTAACTAACGCTCAATATTTGCCCAGAGTGGTGTAGACTTTCCACCAACACACCAGAAGTTAACAAGATCCTTTATGTCACTAAAGTTACTCTCAAATGACAGCAAAAGTCTCTGGGCCTGGATCTTTGCCATGCAACTTAGATAAGAGTTGAAGAAATTCCTCCTGCAGGCAAAGCTGTAATGTACTGTTTTATTACTAAAGACGTGCCAGATATGCTCAGAATATGAAACAAAACCACCCCATGGGTGTTTTCTACACCAAAACAGTCAGTAGAATGTGGGAGTGAAAAAGTTGGAAAGGAATTAAAAATTTTGTCCATTTGGCAAGGAAAAGTCAAAATGCAGAGACTTGGCTCTGAAAAAGAGGAGACAATAATTCTTTCTGGCCAGCAAAATCAGTTGTATTTAAAGTGTCTGTCCCAAAAATAAAGGATATCGGCTCCTTGTTACAGATTTTTAAATGTTAGATTTATAATTTTAAACTGGTATACACATATAAAATCATTCACGTTCCTCAGCTGAACTCCATTTTATGACAGCATGAAATTTGTTACAAAAATGGGGGTTAGGACTGGGTTTGTAGAGTAACCAAGTGTTCAGCTGTTAGTCTTGTAACACTTAAAAATATTATTGCTGCATTGATCATTTGGAAAATATGCTTACTTCAGATTTCTGGTGTTCTCTTTCATTGTTTTACTTCCTTTTCTAACTTACATGGGTCAGTTAAGTATAGAGCATTAAGTTTGCTTTGAATCACTGATTTGTCAAATGAAGGGAAAGAGCAGCTCACACATATTTTCACTGATGTTGAAAACCCCTCTAGCACTAAGCAAGAAATGAGAAATGCTGTCTTTCCCCAATGTAAACCGTATTCCGTGCTTCACTAAAGATGGTGAAACCCATTCGCTTTCAACAAACTGATTTTTCCTAATTAAAATTTTCCCTATACTCACAAAAAAGCAGGATCTAGAGGGATGATGTGAACAGACCATGAATCAGGCCCTGCAGTTTTATTAGCAAAACCTCAGGTGGGAGGTGTCTTCATTTACTGATGCAGTTGATGCAGCTGAATGGTTCATTTAACCAGATACATGTATCTAGGGTCTATGCAAAAACCCCCCAATTTTTTATTTTTTTTTTTTTACAATAACTGCAGCAAGTGCCATGGATGCCTTTCACATCCAATTCAATTAAATGTCAAGTAATCACTTTCCAATGAAGCCACCATTTTAGAAGTAGTTGAGTGCGTTTACTATGTCTCTCGCTGGAGCTGAGGAGGACAGACCGAAGAATGGCAAACTTAAAAGGTCTAAGTAACTAGATATTGCAGAGCTGCCCACTGCATGTGGCAGCACAAGATTGCCCCTGTAGGCCCAGTAAGTCCTTGTCTGCCCACATTCACACAAGCAGCTGTTAAGTCCTTCCAGAGCCCTGAACAGAATCGGTACTCACAGTTGTGGTATCCTTCTCCCTGGGAAAAAGAAGGTTTGCACTTCAGTCTTCCCTTATCTGAGAATGAAGAGGTGCAATGCTGCTGCACAGTGTTGGTCAGGCCTGTTACTTTGGTAATGAAATCTGAGCATCTCCTTCTTTCCATTTTCTATCATGGGCTGCTTAGATTGTCTCTCTACTCCTAGTTACGGTTTGTTGCTTGAAGGGGATGGCAGCTTCCCTTTTTTCCCCATAGTGACCTTGTTGGGAGATTGCGGATCAGCACGACTCCTTTTCCTGGGAAAGAAAACGGAAGGAAGCAGCAGCTCCTGCTTCTCCTGATGGTAGCTGATGTTCTTACCTTGCTGATGATAGCTCTGACACACCACTGGCAGGTTTTTGCCAGGCTATGCAGCTCAAATGTGTTTTAATAGGCACGTGAAGGAGGCTAGGACAGGGATTTACGTTGTGTGGAGGGACATACTAATATAAATACAGCATAGGAGAAAACATAGAAGCACTTAAAACAAAACTTGGTTTGACAATGGTGCAGGTATCACTGGGAGAAGAAAAGGGGCGGAGGCGAGTTTCTCTTTGTGCCACATTGAGGTATGAATATAGCAGGAGCAGGCATGCCAACCCAGAGGTAGATGGCCCAGACAACACTGATGCACAGTCATTACAATACAAATCCCGTATTCCTAATAAGCCCATACTGCAGTCCATTCCAATGCATCTTCATGGCTTTTGTTGTGCTGTATAAATTAAAGGTAATTAACATATGCTGCAATCACATGTTTTCATTTTGCTGTTTATAGGCAAGGTAAGGTTAAGATGGCTCTGAAGTGATAGATGGGAAAGAGCCAGGTGGGTGCAAGGGTAACACAAGGTCAGTGAGCTGATAGATAGCATTTCAGCATTTTTGGTGATTTTGGAGGAGAGAAGGGAACAGAACTAAGCTCACTGTGGACAGAAATGAAAGGCAGCAGTGATGTAAAATGATCATCAAAGAGTAAAGAGAGGTGATGCTAAGGTGATGATGAGGAAGAGCAGTGGAGCCATGAGTCCACAACTTCACATCAAATGTTGAGTCAGGAGTGAGGAGATAAGAGACTTCCAGATCAGATATGGACTTCTGTGTTAAAAAGTGTTTTGAATGCTGTGGGTTTCATCCTTTGTATCATTTAGCTCTTCAGCTGTGTTCCCTGAGCTGGAATATCTTTGTGGTAGCAGGGAGATTGCACATCAAGTGGAAGACAAGAAAACTCAAAAGGCCAACTTCTTTGTAGGACAGTGTTCTCTAAAGCATAGGTATTACAGCTATGTTTTGGAGTTTGACATGGACAGTACCTTTTTATTTGCTGTCTAAGGAATTTATCTGTCCTAAACATGTCTGTAAATTTGTGAATGGGTATGAGCAACAGTCCTTCATACTCTTCTCTTAATTAGCATACCTTTCTCTGTTTCTTTTCTTTGTCTGCTTTTTTTTTTTTTTTTTTTTTTTTTTTGGTGCTAGCTATTTCTTTTGAGCAGGAAACCTTTCTACTTTCTCTTATTCCCTCCCATTGGCTACATCACTGCTAGGTTCAAGAGAGTATCTCTAGCATAAAAATAGAGAAAAATAGAAGGATAAGGTACTAACATTTCTCAGAGCCTTTTTTTTTTCCCCTTTCGAGCTGTTCTTAGAATTGGGAAGATATAAAAGGTTTACACTGGGATAGTTTACAAAATGGACTTCCTGAGATTTTTAAATGATGCTGCAGAGAAGACTTCACAAACAAAAGGCTGTATTTCCTGGAGCAGAGAAAAATTATTGGGAGTGGTTGTTCACACTATCATCTAAAAAGAAAAGTATATACATAACACTACAGCAATGGGAAAAAGAAAAAAAAAAAGCAAAACTATGAACAATATGGCAATGCACTGTGATAACAAAAACTCATCTTTAAAAAACATGTAAGAAATAAGCATACTGACAACATGGCTATACATCACACACATTGCACCAGTCAAACCAAAAAATGGTCTAATAACTACCATTCTTAGTTTTAGCTTAAGGCAAACATGAGTTAAAATGCATGAAGGTAACACTACTAGCTGAACTAATCCACAGTAATTTACTAAGTTGTTACACAGCATACATGTAGCTGTGTTAATTTAACAAGCTAAACCTTTTTTTCCATAAAATGGAAAAGGTGTAATAGAATAGGTTAAATTTCACTTATAATATGTGGTCAAATACCAGTTTTGAGTATTCTCTTTCTAGCTAATTAAGCTTGTGTGAACTTGAAGTTGCTTAAACTAGACTGTCTGTTTGAACTAGCTTGCTTGAATTGCTTTCTGTTTTTAAAAAAGTGGCTTCATAATAATAAAAAATACTCATAGGAAAGGCAAACTGTTTATTTTCAGCAACAACCCCTTTTATTTTAATATTTTGAGTTTTATAGATCACATTACGATATCCTGCTATTTTGTGATACCAAACAAAAGTTAATCTTTACTGTTTGCAGTATAGTGGACTAGGTTATTATTGACATTGACTATATACAGAATATAATTACTTAAATATATCAATTATAATATTTTAATTGGGTTTGAATTTATTGTTGTTTATTTTTTAATTTTATAATTCGACCCTGTTCCCCCAGTATACACATATTTTGTCACTTACAGTGGTGTTTTTGTTTAAGGGTATAACTAGCTGTTAGACAACATGTTTCTAAAGGAGTTTCCAAGATCAAGTAAGCATTACCATTCTCACTTTGTTTGACCTGCTTTATTTACACAGGTTTTTATGTTTCTCACTCATGTTCCCTGATGGAATTCGTTTTTTTTAAGAAAGCAAGGATGTGCATGCAACATAATTACTAATAACCATGTCTTCTCCAGTTAAGTTCTCTCAGTCAACACTTCAGTGGAAAAAACATAAAATAGATTTCATTGTGTCCTTGTCTAGGAGGGACTAGACCAACTCTATGTTTCAGTAGGATTTAGGCACTTACATAGCAACTTTAAAATCCAAGGCTTCAGCATTTTTCTAGGTGACCAATATAATTCATTCAAAGCTAAATTCACATATTCAGATTTCTCCTTATATATTTATTAATATACTACCTCCATTAGTAAATATTTATAAATATACATAAATGTGTGTGCATGTATATGCATTTCTTTCAGCAAGTCTTTCATTCTTCCTTGATTTTATAATGGATGCATGGATGCATCCATTTTAAGCATGGATGTGGTAAATAACATAATATACTTAAGAAAGAATCACAAGATAGGACTTGGAAAGATTAAGGAAAAAAAACAGTGATAAAGTATATGAACTTGGGAAAGAGATACTGATCTGGAAATGAACTATTAGTGCATGCTAAAAATCCATGTAACTGAAAGACAACTCAATGATGCTCAATGACTGCAGAGGATGGAGGACTGGTTCTTGCAGCTAATATGTGATAACAAACAAATTAATCAAGCTAAAATCAAATTATGTAAAATACATTGCAAATACAGTGTACAAAAAAGGAGGCAAATACCTGAAACCCTTCTTCTTCTCATGTCATTCCTAAATCACATTTGTAGAAATTGTTTTGTAGAAATCAGATTTCCTGTATTTTTAATTATGTACATTATGTACTATATATTTAAATAGCTGATATAGATCACCTTATTTTTTATGTCTGTCTTTCAGGTTTTCTCTTTTCCCATTTATTTATACTTTGGGAAGATCCATGGAATTCTTCCCACTTTTTCAATAAAATTAGCAGAATTTTTATACAGAAAAACCTAACAATCATGAATGACGCTATGTTTAAGAAGGAACTGGGATTTGTTTTGAAACAGAATTTGGAAGATAAGACTTTAAATAGGTAATGAAACTGTGATTTTCTGCATGGTTATTGAGTTCTTAAATGAGGGAGGTTTCAACTTTACATAATTGTGGCTTTTCAACCTACAATAATTCCTTAATAACTTAACCTCTCAAGTTTGATTTAGGTGTTGGTTACTAGTGTTTATAACTTGCATTATCAATATCATTTTATCTTGCATAAGGAAGCAGTTTATATCTGTATCTCTAAAATTGGAGCCCAGCCATAACATTTGTATAACTGATAAAAATCTGCTACTCTGCTACACTGAAGCAAACTTCCTAATAATTGCCATGGAAATAAATTACTTAAGAGTAGAGAATTGAACACAAAGGTTATCATAAACCTTTTAAACTGAAATTAGGTGATCAACTTTATGTATTATGAATTCATTTAAATTTAAAAAAAATAATGTATTTTGCTTTTCAGTAAGTGAGGGATGAGAGAGAGCTGATTCTTTGATGTATCTGGTTTCAAGTTCCTAGGAGCTACATTTTGAGCTTGATCTTCCAAATTACACAAGATTTATAAATTTAGTAAAAGAAAACATTGCCATTAAACTCAAGGTAAGAAATTATTATACATTGTTTTATGTATCTTTATATAAAAAGTTACAAGTAGCAAGCATATGACACAGAAATGGAACAGTAACAGCAATAATTGTGAAAGCATGCTTTTTACAATGTATCTAAGAAAGGGATTTTTGCCAACTCAAATATTCAGTAACATACATGCAGATTATTTTCTCAATGTTAAATTCAGTCATATTGCTAGATGCTTATCCAACAAACATTTCTATTGAAGTGATTATGAATGGCTAAATACCTGATTTCAATAAATTGTTCCTGAAATTGGGAATTTAACTTGCAACAAAAAGAAGAGAGAAAAAGAAAAAGAGAAATGACCAATAAGCATAATAACCAAAGTCTTATTGCCTTCTAGTAATTTTACTCAACACTGTTTGCTGAATTTTGTCATGATATGAGAATAGCTGGTCAGAGAGTCCATAAAACCTCTAGCTGGTGTTTCCAAGGACGATTGTTTCACATTTCATTGTAGCATGTTCAAAATCACCCAGGAGCGCACTATTCTCAAGCAGTCTATATAATGAAAACAACGTACATATAACAAAAGTTCAATGTAAATCTTCTTCCACATATCACACAACATACAAGTAAATAACAGACATAAAACATATCAACTGAAATAAAACTAAGATTTAAAAAAAAAAAAAAAAAAGGACGATCTAAGTTAGGAGCTAATTTCTTCTTCAAGTTTGTAGCAAATCTCCAAATGTATTTAAAACCTAAGGAGCACTTGGTGGCCGGCAACCAAATTACAAAAGAAACATTATTGTGCAATGGGAATGTCTTGCTAAGGAAGTAGGATATGTCTGTACTTCTTAGGTTTGGATAAAGGCAATGAAATGAAATTGGAAACAAGTCCACTCTCTCTTTCAGACAGCTGAAATAATTCACTATAGATTTTTCCATTCAGAGTTTGCATGATTGCATGAATAGTTGTCTGAAAGCAAACCAAAGTTAAAATATGCTCTCTCTATGAGGAAAAATACAGAAAAATATTGACCTAAACTATCTAGGAGCAATAAAAGCATTGATGGATTCTTTCCCAGTAAAATTGCTGTATACATATATACACATATAAACATGTATATACACATCTATGTTTATATATATATATATACACACATATACATATATAAATTGACAGACTAGCAACTATCTATAACTACATTATAAACATCTGAGATTATGTTTATTGAGATTAAGTGTTGATAACAAATTATACAAAATGAAAAGCCTAGGAAAAGACTCAAAAAAGGAAGTTTAATTTGCAAACATTAACATTAGTGCTACAGAATCTCTAAATTTATCAGTACTACCACATACCCTTCCCCCAACACTTCACAAAGTTGAATGAATAAAATGAACTGAAAACAGATAGTTCCACATTTTCCTGGCTTGGGTTAGATTGCCAAGTTTTACATACTATTTCACATGCTGGGACTCTAAATTTTATTTTCATAAATAAAAAAATAAAACACCAGAGCCATGCAAAGCATCTGTCTTTATAATGTGTTTGGAATGAAGATTATATTTAGCTAGGGGATGATTATAGTGCTGTTGAGAATAAGGAATTAATAGATTTTGCTTAGTTTACAATGCTAAAGTGGTCATCTGTCTTTCAGTTTTCTCAGTATTCAAACCTGGCTCTCTCCATACAAGGTGACGTATAACTTGAGAACTAACATGCATTTTAGCAGTATAACAAATAAAATGGAAAGCAACAGATGGTTCAATTGTTGTATAGGTATGTTTACTTACCTCAAGTTTGTCCCTTAGACCCTAGTTGTGTTGTACTCAGACTCATGTTTGCTTAGAGACCCAATGAGGCAGAACCTGGAATGTTATGGCTATTTCATTCAAAATAATAATGTTTGCATAGAAAAAAAGAAATATATGCATATAGATACTTAATAAACAGTACACCTTGAATATCTGATCAATATTCATGAAGTAATTTACATTGGCATGCAATTAGATTAAAATAATCAAATAACTTATTCTTTTTAAGAGACAGAAATGCCTTAATGTGCAAAGAAAATATGGAGGGCATGTAAACAGTCACAAGAGTGCATAAATAATGCATGCAAGAGAAAACACAAATATATATAAAAAGTTTCTGTGTTCTTTTTCAAATAAATTGGTCATAAATGTTTCTGCTTTTCTTTTTCTTTTACTTGTAAACTTTTAATCATTCCTATTTACAGTCATTCAAAGTGCAAGATACAGTAGAAATAGCTCTTTTATTAAAAATATCATGCTTGACTTTTTTATTGATTAGAAAGATTCCTTTTAACTACATTCTTATATGTAAATATATGAGTATTCTCTATCCACTATGCTGTCTCATGTTCTAATCAATATATATATATATATATATATGTTAATATGACAAGCCAAGATACTGTGATTAATAATGGAACAGATACAGTAAAGTTTTGCAAATATTGTCATTCATTATATAAAAGATAATGTTTCATGAGAAAAGGGGTTTCCTTACCCCAGGATTGTCTTTCTCATTATTGTGCCATGCATCAAAATGGATACATGTATTTTTTATTTATTGATGTGTTGATTTAGAGATGCTAGACCAACAGTGGATGATACTCAAGGCCACCTCAGTTACATGGAAACCACATGTATGTGGCTCTTTCAAAAACTAGAGTCACACAAAATCTTCTTTGGTTTTTAAAAATTGTACCTGTTCTCTGTTGACTTGTGTGTGTATGCATGTTGCTATGTGTAAAATAGTAAAAGAAAAAGAAAGATATAAAGTAGAAAAGTAAAACTGAGATACAGGATCCTTCAGGAAACAGGAGCAGAGATGAGAGAAAGGGAAACAGGAAGAGAAAGGGAGAATATAATGGTATGTGCTATCAGGAAACAGAAATTTAAGCAATAAATAAAGAAGAAAGAAAATATGTCTTTACTGAATAAAGAGTGAATATGTTTGGGCAATCAAGTCCTTACACAATAGTCTTCATCAAAAATCTATTGATACTGACCGCTGAACAGCTTTATCATGTCTGGACAGCCTGTGACTTGTGGTTGGTACCTCTTCAATTTCGTCTATCTCGCACGCATCTGCAGCATCTTGTGAGTAGCTATGCTTCATGACAAGGATATTTCTCCTGTTCATGGGCTGAATGAGTGGTTTTACAGGCTGGGGTTGTATTTCTGTCAAGACAGAAGCATCTCTTGTGCTGAGGTTACTACGGCTGCCCTTAATGCTAGACACTTGTGATCCACAGTGATGGTCATGAATGCATTTTGAAGATGATCTCCGCAGTTTATGATAATTTTCAAAGTCATCTGCAACATCAGCAAGGTCAGCTGTAGGTCCTGTCCCTCTGAGGGTGCATAACTCATAATGAGGAGGCTCAAACACCTCCTGGAACACTGTTTGATCAAAGTCTGTTTTCCTTTGGACAAATTTTTTACGAGGCTGCTTGATCTGTACTATAACAGAGATAACAATGAGGATGATCACAATGCAAGAAGTCACCCCAATTATAGTCCCACTGGTATTGGTAAGTTGGTCCAATAGGTTAGCTTTTCTTTTTTCTGTGTGACAGGAGAAAAAAAAAAAAGCACAACATTAATTGCAGTTCAAGAATAAAACCAACCATGATGGGTTCACAGATTACTGCAAAGCTGAGCCTAGTCTGTGTCTGAGTTCACTTAATCAATCTCACTGACAAAAAGAGAAAAGGAAGAAAACAGGTATTTGTGAAAGCCAAATAAACACCACACAGGTCCTCTGTGTGCCTATTCACTTGGAAAGTGATTTATTCAGGGTATATTACAAGCTTAATGAAATAAGAGAATTATTTACATTTTTTATAAAAAGCAACCACCATAACAAGCAGATGGCTTTAGTGTCACCTCTGAACTCCATTTGCCTGCTAAAGCTCCCAAGACTGTTACAGATGTTCTCTTCATTATTTTCTGTCTCTTCCAGTAAATATATGCAACTAGGACATTAGGACCAACGAAAATGCAAGACTTCACAGGATTTTAAAATAAATTCTTCTTTGCATTGGGAACTTTGGTGAAGTCCTAATATTTGTGAGCTGACAGGGACTGTTGACAGTATTCAATGAAAAAGCTAAATCGGGAGAAAATAGAAAAGTTATTCAAACTGAGGTTTCCGAAAGGAAAAAAAAAAATCTGTGCTAGTTATTTCTTTTGTTCCTGACCTATTAATTACCACAACCTTTCTAAACACCCATAAAAATCCAAAAGCTGATCCTACCTACTATCCTTTACTGAGGGGCTTCTAGGAAGTTAGCCAGCAAATTCAGCATTGTGAATGAAGAAAAACAGAAAACATGCAATAAAATAACAAAAAGAAAAGCAGTTTCACCCTACTGTTGTGTATATTTCTCTGTGATTTGCTTTGAAATGGCTGCAGACACATGAGACGGTGACTGAGCCTTGTAGAAATCCAAGCTGAAAGCATTCGCATCAGTCTCGCAGAGGCATGGCAAGACTTGACAACTGTGATTAAGTTTCAACACCCGGTTTAGTGTAATTTTTCCTGGCAATGTAAAACATATCAAAGGACTTAATGAAAAGCCTTTGAAATGAAAGTTATTGGCACCAAAACAATAACATCCATCTCTTCATAATCTCCTAGATACCAAAAGTGAACTTTTCAGTACTCCCAATTGCCTACTCTTGTAGATTCACCTGGGGTTTCTCTAACTGACTGACACAGACTCTGGGGAAGCAGCAGAGTTAGAAAAAGCAACACAGCAGCAAGCAACCTTTTTGCTGGAATCAGCAAACCTCCTTTTACTAGTCAGAAAAACAAGAGAGGATAAATGCACAAGACCCAATAAAAAGATACTTGGCAAATGAAAGATGAAAATCATTCTGGAAATTAAAGAGAGGGAAAGGTTTTCGCTTTTCCTCTGTGCTGAAGAAGTAGAGAACAGATAATTATTTCCCAATCGTATGTTTAGTTTCTTTGAAGAATATTATGCCATGCCACAGTTTTTCTGTGTTCTTTTGAAGTATGTTTTCATTTGTGTTTTACCCTATTGCACTGCTTGTCAGGATTTTACAGGCTTCAGCAGATTTATGAACTGACTGCTAATCCACCTAGTTCTGAATTTTTTCTTGATTGGTTCCTAAATTTGGCACATCCCATGTTTCCAGGAACAAATCTCCGGTAGTGAGGGGGGGCGGGAGGGAAGCGAACTGTCTCCCTAGCCAGCGATGTAAGTTAGTTATGCTCTTTTCCCTGAAGACAATGCAGATGCTGATTTTTTTTTTTTTTTTTCCCAGAAACACAGAGCAGTATTTAGAAACCATTGTCAGCACCTGGTTAGGAACATCAGTCCCTACCTACGAAATAGACATTATGCCTGATTTCCTGTGCTTGTTCCTTGCTCTTCAATTTCACTTGATTATAGGTAGATTTGGTTGCTTTCTTACAGTGTTACTTCCATTCCACCTTGGCTTTCTAGCCCATCTGGGCCATTATGGGCATGGCATGCAGCTAAAAGACACCTGCTACCCATATGTTACTCCACTACAAAGGTAACTGTGGCAAAGGAACCAAAATATGACTTTTAATTACGTTTTAGATTTTACGGCAAACAGAAACCAAGTGATCAGAAAGCCTGCCAGAAAGACATAACCAACACAAATCAACACCAAGCAAAACAAATGCAAACACTGAAAGTATCCATTGGTATTTTACCTCTCTTCATTTTCTCTATTGCTTGATGTATGTTCTCCCTGAATTACTCTTTCTGAGCTTTGACCCATATGGCACATTCTTAAAAAGAAACTAAGGATAATATGCTGTATCCAATGCAGTCTAAATGAATTGACATTTCCAATTCTACACATTACCTTTGCAGTGGTTTTCATCCCAAGGATACACACAATTCTGGAGTCCATTGCAGACCAATGTATTATTAATACACATATTACTGTGGCAAAAGAATGTGTTGGCTTCACAAGGGGCTAAAAACAAGAGAGAAAAAGCTGATATTAAGTAGTAAATCATTCAGCTCTCCACAGCAAACACATCCAGGAGTGATCATGTAATCTGTAATAGGAAAAAGCTATACAACACAGGTTCCTTATATATAATATTCGACATGCAGCATTGAGAGCACTCAAGTCACACACTGTTTATTATTCTGTGGCAAGAGATTTTCAGTTCTGTCTAAGATGGATGGACTTTCCCATAGTCTGAGTCTCGTGGCTGTGCTGGGTTGGCCCCCCATACATTGGTGGGGGGGTCACTGATGTGTTATCAACAGTTTTAGCCACAGATCCAAAACACAGCACCTATGCGCTGCTATGAAAAAAAGTTAACTGTATCCCAGCCAGATCCGGTGTATAGGAAATAATTTGTTTTTAAGTTTGTTCCTGAAACTCCAGTTTTATATGAAAACTTGTGTGACTTAAAGAAGATATGTACTTTAGTGCCCATATCAATGATCCCTGAACATTTATACACAGAGAAAAGAAAATTATTTAAAAACCCTTTTGGTCATAAGAAAGGCTACAGTAAAAAGTACCCCTTTGATTGCAAGTGTGAAGATTAAAAAAAGCAACAGTCTTCAGTGTCCCTGAAGCCCATGGTCTAGGAGAATCATGCAGATTAAAGCTGGAGGGTGAAGGCTTTACTGAAGACTATGTACTATTACTGTGAAAAAGCAGCTTGGAAGCCATCAGAAGGAATTTTACACGCTGCTAAACTGTGCTACTTACTGAAGTGTTGGGAGATCCTTAGGTGTTGGGGTTGTACAGATACTACTCCAAAATCATATAACATAGTAAAAATAAACCAGAAATAAAAAAAAACAAACCAGAAGATCTGCCTCCATTTAGAAAAAGAGCTACAAACTTTATCAGTGCTAAATCAGTAAAAATTAACTGTTCATGTATTTTATTAGCTCAAACAACTCAAATCTTTATTATAATTATTTTTAAGGGAAAGTTAAAAAATAACCTAAGACCCTTAACTAATTGGAAAGGAGTTATGATGCTCATATTACTGATAGTTAGAATTTGATGCTTCGTGACAGTTTTTCTCCTCTGCAACTTTAAAAGCAGTTCCTATGACAACATATATCCATAGCCCAGAGACTGGCTCAGAGCAGATGACTGATTCAGTGGTTTACTAACTAAGGACAGTACAAAGGATTTATATTGTAGAAGTTAATGTTTCTATACATCATGTCAAGAAATCCACTTTTCAATAAGTGCTTAAGTTGAGATATCCATAACTGACTATAATGGCTTCTTCAGAGCAGTTATGGTCTGTTAAACAAACAGTAAATGCCATCAAAACTTGTACACACCCCCGAATATGCAACCATACACTCAGATATAACAGTATATGTATACTGTATCTCTTTATCTCTTAGCCAATGCAGAAGACTGATCAGCCAGACTGGTTCTGCCCACTGTTCAATTTTTGGAAAAATCTGGTATACCATCTCCTAAGCTGCAGTGACCCTGATCGGGTGTTAAGTTTGTTACAGGAAGGATTTCACTTTAAACTAGACAGAATGAGCAGAACAACACACGTGCATATTAGCAAGAGAGGGTGCTTTGGGACCATCCTTATCTATCTGTTGCTGTCATTTGGGGACAGTGAGGGCTGAGCCTGGAGGATATGGTGTCACATCATGATGTGACACATCATATAGGGAACCCACCAGAGATACTGTCATCCTTTCAGAGTCTAGCTGCAATCCCTGTTTCTGGGCAAGGCAAGGATCTTTTGGGACTGGTTCTTTCCAACACACAGGAAGAGTCTCACTGCCTGCTCTAAGCAAAAAAGTGAAACACAAAGGGAGAGAATTTATGAAAGGGAGACCTAAGTAGCCATCCATTCAAAATACATGGTAGTAAGTAGGAAGTGCACAAGAAAAGAAGACCCAAATGACAAATGGAGAAAGCACAAGGAGTGACAGGGGAACAAGGGAAAAAAAAAAAGAAGTGCAGGATTAGGAAAGTTTATGCTAATAAAGCCATAAAGAAGAAAAAAAGACCCACCAAAACACCAAAAAACATGCAAAGTGGCATGAAAGGCCTTAGAAGTGAAGTGGTGAGGACAGAGTGCTGTGTCTGAGCAGGTAGAACCTCCTAGATGTCTATGGCTTGCTCCTGCCACTTTAAAATCAGTCTGAATACAATAGCAAAGAAAGGATTAATAGTGGAAAAACAATCTCTAAAAGAATAGAGAACAATTTAAAGGAAGGAAGGACAATTGTGCAAGGCAGAAATAAAGGAATTTAGAAGTATAGTGGTGGTAAGTAGAAAAATAGAACTAGAGGAAAGTAGTAAAGGAAATGAAAGGAAGAGGAAGAAAGAAAGAACTGCGCAGCAGAAATAGATGACAAGGCATTCTGCACTGAAAGGAATGACAAGAGATTTTACATCAAATTAAAAACATTAGGAAATGTTTCAGGAATAAAAGAAAAAATAAGAGCAGTACAAAAGATATTTTTTGCAGGTTTAAGAACAAGGGATAATTATGCAAAGTGATGGCGGGGAGATCTGGAAATGAAAGGCAAGAGAAAGGAAGAAAAAAGAAAGAAAATTTCTGTTTCTCTACATTGTGCTGTTGAACTATGGAGGAAAGAGATGTTATGTGACTAAATGTCAAAACTAGATGAATAGAGAGGCAGAGCAATTTCAAGGTACAGCAAACTTAGCATGAGAGAAACCCAAATGTAAGATTCCTAAACCTAATGACAAACAGCCCCCTCTTGTTCATGTTTATAAAATTAGTATAGTCAAGTCCTCTCTGTGGTTCCTTGAACCTGGAGTGTATCAAGCTGGACAAGAAATCAATATATTTTCCCCACTCTAATGAAGGCTTTTTGTTGGAATGAATGAAAGCATCAAGGGAAGCTGAAAACTTGTCAGTCCCATTGTACATTGGAGGAATTAGGTTTTTTGCCCTTGAAGAGGCACAGCAAAGGGGTCTTGGGATGGCGCATCAAGAACATTCTAGTAATAGCAAAAAGATAAATGAACTGGTAGTAAACAGGATTCTTTTACAGCAAGAGGGATCTGGTCCTGATGCTTTCCTGAAGCTGTTACAGAACCCAGGATGGGAGTGGAATCAAGCAGACAAGGTACGTGGAAGCAACACTTGATAGCTTAACCTGTCTTGGACATCATCTCTGGCAACGCCTCAATATGTAAATGTTTAAACCTGTGGAAAGGTTGTGGATGTTTTCACAAAAGGAAGCATATGCTATCATTAGCTTCAACTAGATAAAGCACCACAAACCTCTCCACCCAGCAGAAGCTCTAATCTACCAGTCTATGATCTTCCTCATGACTATATAAATGCCCTTTATATGAGAGAGCAGTGAAAATGCACAGAGCTCTGCCTTGGGTTGGGAGAGGAGCCAAGTGAGAGTTTTTGGGTCAGGATTAGTGGGAAGCCCAGTGTTGGCCCACAGCTACCAATATTGTAGTTGGTGTCTGTCTCCTACGAGCTACCTGATCAGGGACAAGAAGTAGATGAAACCTTCTTCAGACAGCTGGAAGAAGCTTCACGTTCTCAGGCCCTCGTCCTTATGGGGGATCTTAACCACCTGCTATCTGTGGAGGGCAACACAGGAGGGCACGAGCAGTACAGGAGGTTTCCAGAGTGCATTGATGATAACTTTGTGATACAGGTAATCAAGGACCTGATAAGGGGAGTTCTGCTGGGCCTCGTACTTATATAAACAAGGAAGAACCGGTCGGGGATGTGAATGTTGGGTGCAGCCTTGGCTACAGTGATCATGAGATGGTGGAGTTCAGGATGCTGCAAAAAGGGAATAAGGCAAAAAGCAGAATCACAGCTCTGGGCCTCAGGAGAGCAAAATTTCACTGTTGAGGGTTCTGAGGGGTCTGCTTGGAAGAATGCCTTGGGAGGTCTCCAGGGTTCCAGGAGAGCTGGTTGATTCTGTAAGATCACCTCCTCCACCCTCAATAGTTGTCTATCCAGACAAGCAGAAAATAAAGTGAACGTGGCAGTTAGCTTGCATGGATGAACAATGAGCTCCTGACTAAACTCAAACATAAAAAAAGACACATGCAACAGGTGGCAGCAGGGTCGGATGACCCCAGCAGAAATATAGGAGCACTGACCAAACATGCAGTGACACAGTTAGGAAAGCTGAAGCCCACCTGGGGTTGAATCTGGTGAGGGCTGTAAAGGGCAACAAAAAGGACTTCTACAGGTATGTCAGCTGCCAAAGCAAGATGGGGGAAAATGTGAGTGTGATGCTGAATGGGGCAGGGGACTTGGTGACAAGGGACATAGAAAAGGCTGAGGTACTGAATGCCGCCTTCTCCTCCATCTTTCTTTGGTGGGATTTGCTTTTTGGAGTTCCAAGCACGTGAGATGAGGGAGAAAGCCTGGAGCAAGGAAGACTTACCCTCCGTGGAAGAGGACCAGGTTAGGGAATATTTAAACAAACTGGACAGACACGAGCCCATGGGCTCTGATGTGATGCCCCCAGTAGCTGGCTAATGTCATTATGAGGCCACTCGATTATCTCTGAAATGTCATGGTGATTGGGGGAGGTTTCCGAGGACTGGAAGAAAGCAGATGTCCCCCCGTCTTTGAGAAAGGTGAGAAGGAGAATCCTGAGAGCTACAGGTCAGTCAGCCTCATCTTGATCCCTGGGAAGGTGACAAAGCAAATAATCCTGAAAACCATTTCCAAACACATGAAGAAGAAGAGTGTTGTCTGCATGGACTTATGAAAGGGAAATGATGCTTGACCAACGTGACAGCCTTCTACGACTGGCTGACTGGCTTGGTGAGTGAGGGGAGAGCAGTGGACATTGTTTCTCTACTTAAGAAAAGATTTCAACACTGTTTCCCATAATATCCTGATAGACAAAGTGATGAATATGGGCTAGATAAATAGACTGTGAGTTGGACTGAAACTGGCTGAACTGCCAAGCTCAAAAAGTTGTGATCAGTACCACGAAGTCCAGCTGGAGGCCAGTCACTAGTGATGTACACCAGGGGTCAGTGCTGAGGCCAATACGCTTTAACCTCTTCATTAATATCCTGGATGATGGGACAGAATGTATCCTCAACAAGTTCGCAGGCAGTGCAAAACTGGGAGGACTGGTTGATAGACCAAGTGGTTGGGTTGGGTGGCTGTACAGATGGGCCTCAATAGGTTGGAGAAACAGGAACTTCAAGCAGATCAACAAAAGGAAATGCAAAGTCATGTGCCTGGGGAGGAATAACTTCATGCACCAGTATGTGCTGGGGATTGACCATCTGGAAAGCAAGTCTGCAGAAAAGGTGCTGTTGTGCAGTAAGCTGTCGATAAGCCAGCAATGTGCCCTTGTGGCAAAGGCGGCCACCAGTATCCTGGGCTGCATTAGAAAGAGCATTGTCAGCAGGTTGAGAGATGTGATCCTTCCCCCCTCCTCAGCCCCAGTGAGGCCACATCTGCAGTACTATGTCCAGTTCTGGGCTCCTCAGCACAAGGGAGACATGGACGTAGTGGAGTGAGTCCAACAAAGGGCCACAAAGACCATTAAAGGCTCGGATCATCTGACATATGAGGAGAGGCTGAGAGAGCTGGGACTGTTCAGCCTGGAGAAGAGAAGGCTTGTGGGGACTCCCATCAATGTGTACAAATACCTGATGGGAGGGAGTAAAGAAGACAGCACCAGGCTCTTCTCAGCAGTGCCCAGTGGCATGACAAGAAGCAATGAGCACTAAATGAAATACACTGAATTCCCCTTAAATGCAAGAACAAACTTTTACTTTGAGGCTGGTCAAACACTGTGCAGGTGCTTGGCTTCCCAGAGGGGTTGTGGAGTGTCCATCACTGAAGATATTCAAAACCCAACTGGACACAACCCTGAGCAACCTGCTGCAGCTGACCCTGCTTTGAGCAGGATTGGACTAGACCATATCCCGGAGTCCCTTCTATCCTCAACCCTTCTGTGACTCTCTAAAGAGATGGCGTCATAATTAAAGTAACAGCTGGGAACACACAGTTGTGTTATTTCTCCTGTGTCCCAAAGCTGCCTTGAGTCAAGCTCTGCCAAGGTACTGGCCTAGAAATAAGTGAGACAGCATATTCAGCACAATGAACAATTCATATTGATTATAACACAAGCAAGCAAATTAGAACTATACATAAAATTCAACCTGATGTATTTTAATAACTTCACGTCTTTTTGATAAATTGTTGGATTTTAACAGCATGAAAACACTATAATTTAAATGAAAACACTAATTAAAGAAAAAATTATTATTAAAGGTTCTTTTTCCAGTTTGGATTTGCACCAATAATTATTTTTATATAAAACTATCGTTTATATAAAGTAATATATACAAAATGAAAAACTTTAAACACTTTCATTCTGCAGTATTTTTAACGATAATATTTTCTTTTAAAAAATTTGTGTCGTATGTGTAGGGATACCTTGTATCTTAATATACAAACAGATTTTATAGTTATTGAATTAATTATAATGTAACATCTGCTTTGCAACAAGTATTTATACTGAACACAAGATGGTGCACTTATCCTAGAAGATATATAAGCAAGTGGGTTAACAGGAATAGACATGATATCGCAGAGTTTTTTTCAGGTTTAGGAAACCTGTACTTTAAAAAATCCTATAGTAATAACCCTACTTCTGTCATCTGGCATGTAAATATATTTTGTTTGTAGTACAAGTTAGGGGATTGTTATAATGATCATATTTCCAGAAGGTTACCATCACAGTATTAAAAAAACCCTGAGGTTAGTATTTGAAGGTTACTGCTCTCAAAATTTATTAAAATTGAGCCAATAGATTTGTCTATATTTTCTTACTACTGGAAGGTTTTGGGAATACACATGGAGCCAATAATCTATACTTTTTCATTTATTAAGGCAAAATTATCACAAATTCTTTTAATCCTGAATAGCCCTAAGGCAGAGAAACAAAAAGAGCGTTAATAGTTCTTCCATACGCCATGTTTACAAACATGAAATAAGCAGTCATATTTTATATTTTAAAAAATACTGCTTTCACTGAGACAATAAATAAATAATCACGAGTAATACATGGACATTTATACTATAAAATAACAATATTTGTAAAGCACTACAGCAATTAAATATTCTGTGTGTTATGAATAATTATTGTACTATTGTGATGTTATGACATTAACAATAAAATACATTATCTGTGTGTGTTGAGCACCATTTTATTGGGCATTACAGGATACTTTGGGTATAAAATGCAAACACAGCCAGGTCAAAACATGTTTACAAGATGAAGCCAAAAGCTGACTTGTTACGGACCTGGTGTGAAGCCTGGCTGTTCCATTTCAGTGCAGTGCTTTCCCCAGCGCACTTACACTGTTTCTCAGCACCATGCAGAGTTAGTGCAACTCCTTTGCTTCTAGGGTGTGAACTAGCTCTGAGCAAGCTGGCTTGGGTGTCTACACCGTACTTCATTGAACCGTGTGGATTTACCCTTTGAGCCTGTTTCAAGACAAGGGTTTCAGTCCGTGACTCCCTAATCTTAGATGAATGCCCTGTCCTACTTGCTATTTTTAGGCTTCTCTCTTTTCCCCTCTTCCCTTCTTGTCATAGCATTTTTGAGAGGTCTTGCTTTCTCCTGAGGGTGAATGGGAAAATTCTGACATCTTAACAATGGCTAGATGTGAGAAATATTTTACAGCAAACTTGTTAGACATTTCACACCTACTCCTCACGCACTCAGGATAGCTCATTGCATCACGCTCTGCATATGAATTCTTTAAGTATAGATCATTTGGATTTTCCCACTGTTTCTTACTGAAAAATAGAGCTTGTTTTCCTTCACAAGAGAAAGAAAAATGAAATTTTTTAGGTGTTCCTTGAATCATCCTTGAAACAGAGGAAGAAGTTTTCTCTCAGCCTCTCCAAGGAACAGTTCATCAGTCATACTGAGAGACTGTTTCACTTATTTACGAAAATTATAAAATTATTAAGATGGTTTTAGTACCACACACTACAAGGATATTACCTAAAGTAAAATTACTTATCTTTTCATTTGCCACTAATGAAAAAAAAATCTTATTAAAATACAGCTCTTAGAAACTTGAAAATGAAATGTGCTTAATACCGAATTTTCCCGCTCAGCCACCTTCAGACAGCTCTGTTCAAGATAAATGTAACTTTTACAGATATTTAATACCAGATGCACATCGATAATCTGGTCTTTAAAATACTCCTATATGTGGTTTCATGGGGTTTTTTTGATATATGAACCCACTCGAGATTGGCAGCTCAGGAGCATGTGCTCAGAGCTCCAGTCTGTGTTCAGTTTATACACTCTAGGCACCACAAACAGTTATTTTGTTCAGGGTCAGAGGGTCATTGGGATGCTTAGCCAGTGAGGGTTTTTCACTAGAGATAGCTGCAAATAGCGCAGAGGGGAAGAAAATCACAGATGAGTGCTCACCAGTAAGGAGGCAATCCCAAAGTTTTCTTTTTCCTATATTAGTGTGGAAGCAAGGAGCAAAACCAGCAATCTATTTACACTCCTAAGTCCTTGCAAAGGGAAACCATCTCTTCGCATGAGTTGCACTTATCGCTTTGTTGTTCCCTTTCTCAGGAGTTCCCTTTGCATTACCACAACACACACAGTCCTTAATACTGCATACCTGTAGTGCCTTTTCCCCATTAGAGAACTGCCCATGTTGGGGTGAGCATCTTCAGGGATTCTGGCTGTAAACAAGGTCTTGAGTGCTGTTACTCAATAAAGCTATGCACTACTCTTCTAAACACGGCTCTAGATTTCTATCCAAATACAGGTTTTGTTAATAAAAAGAAAATGATAGAACTTGTGCTTCTTTAGAAAAGCCACATGTGACAGGGCTTTGAAAACAGGATTAGAGCTCAAAGGGGCAACAAAATAAGAGAAGGAATGGTATTTTTCTGATCTGGAGTTTGTGATGCAGGGCTAGGGATGGAGAAGGAAGCAGTGCTACCAAATAGCAGTCAGAGGTGAGAGAACGAATGTCTTGCCTGTTGCGCATACAGAGGGATTTTCTCTTATCCCATACACCCTGCTTCTACGAATCTGCTTTTAGGTTAAAGCGTAGGTGTGTCTGCTCAGGAGCAGCTCTTTGAAGAAGCTGTAGGTGTAGCATGTCTGTCATTAATCAGGCTGGAGATCACTCTCAGAGTCATGGAAAATGAAATGAACAGTTAGTCAGCGGGTGAAAAAACAAAGACTCATTTTTCAAGTCTTCTTACCAGAAGAACAGACACCTTTTGATGATAGCAGCTTTCTTGTTTTCCTTTATCTGATTCTTAAATTAATTTATTGGATATTTAAAGTCTATTGTAGGCAGTGACTACCATACACAAAAATATGATTAGATATATATGCTTAGAAGATATAGTAAAGATTAAAAAGGTAAGGACATAAGCAGACAAAACCCATAATGATAGTTAGAACAGCTAATAATACTGATCATGAAATATCAGATCATCACTCTAAATTACCAGCTATTATGAATTAATTGGTTATTAAGTGTTACTTAGAGCTCTACTACTATTTTGATGTTGTGAGAATCATTACTGATTTTCTGGCATAGGAAATTTAACAACTTCTTGCATTGTATGCCTTTCCTTCAGACATATTTATAGCACTGCTGCTCTGCAGAGCATCACTGCTAGAGGTTTGGAAACTTGTAAGACCACTTTTTAGATGCCAACAAAAGAAGACATGTATTTCAAATGTAAGTAAGTGGAGCACACTGATCAAGCCGCATGAAAATAATCATATAAGAAATGTCTTCAAAATTTCTCTGTTCTACACAAATGTCAAGTCCCCAGGAAACAGCTCTATAACAAGAATTAACACTGAACAGACTTGCACAGAAAGAAAATGTTCCTCAGGCTAAGTAGCCTGTTTCCACAAAAAAGCACTTCCAGTTCACAGAGCTTTGTGTAAGGGAAGACTCACAATCTCGACAACTTCACACTAAGGAGAGGAACTTGGGGAGCTACATATCGCAACACCTCCCGGTCATTCCCACAGCAACGGTAAAGACAGGAATTTTACTTTGTCACTCTTTCCCATGCATATAACCACAACATAAATTTTGTTTCTTTCTCAGCTCTAGGTGAACAAAATAGCTTTTTTCTTCTTTCTTTGTCCCCAAGTAGAGACACAGGTGTCTGTTCCCTGATGCACATCTCCCTGAATGAGGTCTGACATTCCTTCTCTTCCATGCAGATCATCTAATTATTCCCACAGACTGCTGAAAGACGTTGCAGTTACATGCTCTGAGCTGTGTCTCGCAGTGCGCACGCTGGACATCTGCTCCAGCTGACTCCTGACAGCCAGCACCCGTCTGCGGCATAGGGCAGCACTTACAGACAACTGACATGGCACAGAAAGTACAATCTGCATCACCTTTATATCTTTAAAGTCAATTCCCAGCATTAAAACCACAGATGCAGTTGCTTCTGCTATTTATGAGCAGGCTGTGTATACATATCTCAAAGCACAATTTAGCCCTTAATAAATTTTCAGCTTTTAGCGTGCAATGACTGTTCAGAATAAATTTACAGAAAACACATCATGTTAATGTTTTCAACTTCCCAGTCAGAATACCCTGCAGTATAAACTATCGTCTGCTTACAGGAACGGAGTAGCTGGTAAGATGTAGCATGTCAGGTAAATATATTAGGAATACTATATGAGAAAAAACCACATTTTTCCTTATTTTCCTTTAAAATATGAAAGCCTTGCAAACACACACTTATTCAAACCTTCATTTCAAGTTAGTCATCATAGTGCTTCACTCTCCAGTTCTTTATATGCTGTGAACCTCCAGTGCAGTTGTTTCTAAGGTAACAGATCAGGATGCCTTGTGAAAAAAATGAATCAGATCTTGAATATTCAAGACATCTCCAGTTGCAGAAATGAGAAAAGGGCAGTATCATCTCAACTGAGGGTTCTCAATATCTTTTAGGCCCTGGCCTGATTTACAGACAAGAAAAATATAATCCACCCTAAGGCTGCAGTGTGAGAGTACAGTGGCGTATGCAGTTTCAGGCATGTAGACTGTCAGAAATTTTTAATCAGAGCCATAATTAAGGAATTACGGAGGCTGTTCTCAACAGAGTCTTACTGCGTCGTTGCAGGGTACACACACACAGAATACAGATGAAGAATGTGTTTGGTAGGATTGTGCCTTCATTCCAACTGCTGACAGCGACACAGAAATCTGCCTGTCAGACATGTGATGTGCAAACCAAAAAATACATTAAAAATCAACATGAATCAGCATGTGAAAATAAATGTGTATACTCCTTCCTCAAGGGACCAAATATGCATTATTTTCATCAAAGAAAACAAATCGGTATCTTTCACAGGTGATTACCTGTGATTACCCATTTTAAGTGAATGGGGTTATTGGGTTTTGTTGAGGGTTTTTTGTGGTTTGTTTATTTTTTTAAACTGGCTAGAACTACCTTTTGTTTCTTTCAAAGGCTGTTTTGCTTATTATCTGAGTCTAGAAATCATATAAACATATGAATGCAGGCAAGGTGCGTAGACAGAATATTAACCAAAATATCCTGTAAGGCTTCTACAAAACTTCTCTTACTACAAAAAAACCCTAAATTCCTTGCTTAACAATATCTGACATATACGTTTATTGATATATGCATTCTGGAATATGCACAAACACACCCATCATCTGTGATAAAATAATCATAAGGTGCTTTTCAAACACCCATCATAATGAGATCTAAAAATCAAATTAATAGAAAAGGATCAGGCTTGATAAAAACCTTCAGAGCTCTATTGTTTTCCATGTCATATATGGGAAAACTGAGACATAGCAGCCCGGTAGCTTGGGGATCAGATAAAAGTCACAGTCATACAACTAGACAGGTCGTGACTACTTGTACCTGTCTTCCTGTCTCTGAATCCTGTGCTCTATCTACTGCATTACAAATTATTGCACACTATAAATGGTTGGAATAAAAACTGTTCTGAATATTTACATAGCTTGTTTGGGAACATTCTTCAGTGACTACTCTGCACAAAGAAAACATTAACAGTTTTAGGGACTTGTATCATTTAACAAACTGAAAGGCGGACATATTGATTAGGGTCTTACGTTCTTGGAAAGATGTGAAGAGCATCTGGAATCGGCTGTTTCGACTGCCTTCATCTGCCCACATGCGGATTACACCCAGACCTGTCCGCAGCATTACATCATTAGCAACGGTGCTGCAAAACTTTGCTTTCAAATCCTCCACGGAGCTGCTTCCGTCATAGACAGCTACAAAATTCCTTTTGCATTCATTGGAATTCTGCATCTCATAGTCCAAGAATCGCAAATAGATCTATGAAACAAGCAAACAACAAATGCAACATGTACAGACATTTGAGAATGACTAAACAAACATTAAATACCTTTGCTCTACCTTGTGGGAGAAAGACTACATACCACCACCATCAACATAATTTTTCTGGAGCTCATGATCTATAGGCCACTTCCCTGGAAGGGCATTAATATGGAAACTGGGCACTGTTTATACTTCCAGGTATTTTGTCTTGCTTCAAAGTAGAATCTAGTGGAAGATCTAGATCCTAATTTCCAAATATATAGCCGTCCTTGAGAAGTATATACAACAGTCCTTCAAGCTGCAGGACAGACAAGCTAGAAATTTCTTCTTTCGCTGGCTGGCACAATATTGCTCTATTACTTGCCTGACATGGAAAATAATAAGGCAAATAATTGCTGCTCCCTCCCCAGAGTCAATATGTGTCATCTTTGTGATATGTCTCAGCTACACCGATTCAGGAAGTGAGAATCTGGGAGCCAGACAGAACTCAATCATTAATCTTTTTATGTTTCCTCAAGCAATGTGGTCACCATCTCAGCTTTTCTAAACAAAGCCTTATGGTATATATCTTCATAATTTAACAGGGGTGAAATCAAGCGTATTTTGTGGAAACCGCCAGAAACCTAGAAAGCTTTTTAGGAAATGTCTTTTGCATACAAGCTAAGTTCTCTCATAAAAGTAATAGATGTATTGCCCTTTGCAAAGAACTCTTTAAATCTACCCAAAAAGACGCAGGGGTGAGGAAAAAATGCTATTATTTTATATTCAACTCTATACGGACTTTTATAGGAAAAAAACACTCATTTTAAAAGCAACCGATAATACAAGAAACATCAAATATTCCAGTAACAGAGAAGGCAAGTAATATTTTCAATAGACACATGATACATAATCAAACTGCCAAGCATACCCAGGAGACTTCAGGAGAATGATACAGAAAGGTGAAGTAGGGCAGAAATAACATAAAAAGCCAGTAAATACATCCAGCATCCAGCTATATGCATCTTCACTTGAAAAAATAACAAAAAAGAAAATCCACTGTATTAGACATCAGATATACTTCTTTACAAACAATCTTATTAACTTCAGGTAGTTTTTTACATGCCTGGAACAATTGCTGAAAAAGCTTCTCTGGATTTGCATAAAGCACACAAACATAGCATATCCTAGTAGCAATAGGACTCACCACTTCACCTCATTAATATATTAAAGCTCTTATGGTTTAAGAATTATGTGCTATTAAGCAATCTGCCACTGTTTAATAATAGCACGGATTTTGAAATGAGCCTTTTCAGGTAGTATGTTATGGTACCTTTCCATTCCTTGTTACGCTTTGCAACTGGTCTCTCTGAAAGGAATATTTGTAAAAGAATTTTTACTATTATATGAAATTTGGTATACTAAGTTTCATTTTGCTTGCCTCACCTTTTTCTAGTATGTTATTTCTTACAGTAATCCTTACTTATGTTCCAACATTCCCATTATCCAGAAGAACTCTGAGGAATATATTTCAATTCAGTTGCAGCTAAGTGAATTCTACTCTCACCATGTGTCCTGGCCTTTAAATACTATAAATTAAGGAAGCCGCTTGTATTGATCTCTACAAAATGGAACAGTTAACAGCAATACACAAAGTAATATTCAGATGGCAATATCTTATATCAGGGAATACTTTTTATAGTGTTTTTTGTTTCATTTACTGGGCACTCCACCCCTGCAGTAGAATGAAAAATTGCTAGAGTTCAGTCACCCGGCATTGCTGAAATTGTCTCACAGTAGCCACCACTTTTTATAAATGTGTTGTCTTGAAATGTCTTGCCATTTTCTCTCCTACTGGGGCACATGCAGCTTCCATTCCTGCTAAACCTTCACTTACTTCCTTGGCGAAGTCGTACTTAAAGGCTTGTTTTGAATTCTGAAGATTTGTCGAATGCAGAAAATGCATTTCTGAAGTTCCTCTGCACTGGCTACATCCCTTTACAAGTCCCTCTTTCATTCTCTACTCTCTTCCTCCCTTTCCCAGGTGCTCAGGCACCCGACCCTTTATTCCTTCTCATGCTCCAAATTCTTGTTCTTGGTGCTTTCCAGCTACTTAGAGCATTTCTGTCTTGCTGATACCTGACTGCCTTAGCCTGTCAGGTAAACCTCATCACTGTGAAACCCTGGCACCCAGCCTCTCATGTGAAGCTGGATAGTCCATAGTCCATCCCTGCATAACATTTCACTTACAACGGGGAGCTAAAGGTGCACCTTGCTTTTTTTTCCTCTGCTAACAGAAGCAGCCTGCTTCAGATGGGCGCTTCAGTGCTTGCCAACTTTGTCACAGGTAATGCAATAAAAACCTTCTGCGGCTGATTATATGCAATATTGTATACACATGACTGTTTTCCAGAAAGTAAAGCATGTCAGATAAATGTCTCACAGGAAAGCACAGAAGGCTTCTGACATGTTATTGTCATGGATCATTACTTTTATATGCGTATCGTATGTATACCATCTGTATGTTAAAATATGCCATATATAGATATGATAGACCACACAGATGTAATGCAGTGTACATATGTCATATTTTTATGTTATTCCACTCTTCAGGAAAGCTCTTACCTACTCCAGAAAAAAATTATCTTAGTCTGACTGCAGAACAATAGTAAAACTATACTTTACCTAATGGGGGAAAGACCTCTTATGCTTCCTCACTTGTTCTCTATTTCTGCCCTGCTCTTTTATATATATATCTCTACATTTATATGTACATATGTATCTGTGTATACGTATATATAAGCACACATATATCTTGTATAGAGTATCCCATTTCAGTATTGAGATGTAATTTATATCCCTTTTCATTCTTACAAGAAATGTGTGCTAATCCTCACTGTGGTTATAAAATACCAGCTCTCACAGCAATTTCCAGCATTCATCAATTATTCCTGATCTTTTCAAACAGATTGTTCCTGTAACAGTACAGCCAAAGTCTTATTTCTATGGGCTTATCATTTGACATTCTCTAGTTTCTGGTGGCACGCTAGCCTTATAAAAGAAGAAAATATTTCTTAGAGCAGCAGTTACAAATGCTGAGAAGGAACCGGGAGAACAATAATTTAGCATTTCAATTTGAGTTTTTTCAGTGAAGAAGCCAGCACTTTCAGTTCTTCCCAAGCCTGAATTCTGCTGTCGGTCATACCAGTTCATTCCTGTGTGTGGTAAATTCAGCTAAGAACATAACATATATAGACTTGATAGGTACTGGAACCACTGGAAAGAAATATTTGACTTAAAAATCTATGTCCATCCTTCAGAAGAAAGATGGCACCTTCTCCAATGGCATGAAGTTTCATAAATTAGAGAAAATAAATTCCTGATATTCTGGGGTGAGCTGGAGTTTCATTCTCATAGTCTTCTTTGGAGATGACTATTCCCAGAACTCTATATAAAGTAATGAGGACTTGATTCAAAGCTGACTGAAATCAGTGGGTATCTTTCCATTTACTCATTTGGATCAGACCTATGGATTAAGACTGCAGTGCATTTTTAAAAACTGGAAACTGATTACACAAAATGACAACCTGATATTGGATCAGATTTTATTTTAAAGAGCTGGAATAATTTAATTGCATCTGCACACCTCTGCCAATTTTTATGGTTTTATTACTATATATTTGCCATTGTTCCTGTCACTGGCTGTAAGACCCACACTGGCAGAAGAAAATGACTAATAAATTGAGTTCCCCGGGGAAAGCATAAAACTGATAATATGACAAACTGTTATCTAATGCAAAATGTTCCTGATACATCGTTTTCTGAAATCAGTGGCAATATTCTCATTACTTTCACTGGTATGTGGATCTCACTAAAACAAATCTAGCACAAAGTGAGAGAAAAAATATCAATATTTCCATTTATTTCATTTACTGAGATCTTAGTCATTACTTCTACCAGCAGTGGATAAGAAACTTTGCTCCCCCAAAAGAAAACAAATGAACAAAAAAGAGGTCACAAACTCAAATGCCACCATCTGCCTTCGTTAAGCATTTTTCACTGATGCCAATGGGAGCTTTCGGGATGATAACATTTCCATAGATACTGACACATTATATTAGCATAATCAGGACATTCTTGTTGAAGAGAACATCTTATTTGAAAGAAGCAGCATAACTAACATATCTTCTTCTTTCACATTTTTGTTGTAAAGGTTTAATAAGACACTTTCCTCAAATCATTGGTTCCACATTACTTAGAAGAACAGGTTGCTAGTGCACAAGTATTAGCTTTTACTGAGTTTCGAGATGTCACTGCAAATGCCAATGCCATTAGCAACAAAACTGATAAAGCCTCACTGCAACTGTGGCATATATAATTTACACTCAGTCACATTACATTTTAAATAATTGTCTTGTCACCTTTAAGGTTTGTATTGTCATCATAATAATGAAAAAGGAAATGCAGGCTAAGTTTTACTATTTTTTTATTTAAATTTGAAAACAACAGAAATCTCTGACCGCATATATTAGAAAAAAAAAAAAAAGAGATGATTGGAAACTATGAATAATATATCACCTCAGTAAAATGATCAGATCATAATCTCTTCGTAGTGAATCACTTTTGATGAGTTCTGCTTTTTAATCAATCACTGAAGGTTAGGGCTGACAACATGATTGATCAGGCCAGTCAGGAAAAGCTTCAAACCATATCCCAGCATATCAGACTTAATATATGTACACAGACATTCAGTCCCTTAAAACCAAACCAAACAAACAAAATGCCATCATTCAACTGCCAAAAGTAATTTAGACGTAAGACAGAAACCTCCTTTTCATCAGGGCCTAACGTCCAGATTTCGCACATTCAGCTCCGAGGTTCAGTCAATTCTCTTGTAAGCACAGGACTGGGTGAAATGGTCCTACGTCTTTCCCCATTGCTCAGTGATCAATTACAGTGCCTGCTTTATTCTGCATCTTGTTCAGCTCTATGTGATTAACAAAGGACTTTCAAGATGATACCTCCAATATTTAGGCCTGGGAGGTTCCATTTTTTAAAGCAGATGATTGTGCAACGCTAATTAATCTTCTTCAAGGCAAGAAGACAACAACTATACCAGCCTAAAAGGCATATTACTAACAATACTTGAATCTGTCTTCTCAAGTAGCCTGTTCTGTTGCTTGGATCCTAAACTTTTTTTTAATCAACATTATTTCAGCCCAAAAGTGTTACTGTGTGGAGTTTTGTTTGTTTGGGGTTTTTTGACATTTTTGGGCCTCCTGTTCCTAAGCTGGGACCATGTTGTGCAAACAGAGAACTCCACACCTTGTATTTTCCTCTCTCCTAAGGCTTGGAGAATACTGTCTGTCAAAGGTGACAACCTTATACGGTACTTCTTCTAACAGCCTGTGATTCACAGCCAGGCTCAGACATCAAATACCTTCTTCCTGGACAAGTGAAGCTCTTTGGATTCCTTTGCCTTGTCCTATTTGTTTCTTCAGATTTCTGTGAGTCCCCAGTAACTGACATTTATTCTAACTGTCAAGTCATCCTCATTTTTCTCTCTTACAGTGGCAAAATGCTCACAAGTGACAACCTTTACAGTTCCTTGGTGCTGTTCTGCTTTTTAACACTGAAAACTGTAGATCACATCCTGATTCTGCTGTTCTCTTTGGCAGGTGTTTTATTACTTTTACCAGTAGCTTCTTTTTATCACTTTTCCTAAAATTCTTTGTTTGAGGTTGCTGCAGTTGGTTATATTTCTATACCTGAATGGAATAGATTCATGCTAACTTAAAAGTGTTTTTTTCTCAGTGCTACTCTGGCATGTGTATTACCACGCCTGCTAGAAGAGATTCCACATACAAGATTCTACACACATGCTTGTCTTATGTCTTCATCTAACAAAACTGTTTCAAATAAGTGATTTTAATTGTTTAACATATGTAAACACTATTTTCTACTTGTTTAAACATAATTTGTTCACATTCTTCCAGGGATGCCCTATAAATATGTTGGTTTTTTTCATTCATAATATTATTTGCAGTATCTGTACGTTAGGAAGCTTCAGAGCTTCTTCAGAGATGGAGCTCATCTGAAGTCTGTGAAAGTGTCTCTGGCTATTGGTTTTTCAGTCTCTAAATTTAATTTTTTTGTAAAATTTCAGGAATTACCACTCAAATGGATTCTATTGAATTTTAGTGTACTGCTTAAAGCTTCTCTTCTACACCTGATTAAGAAGCCTCCAAGAATTAGGGATATGCTAGTCTGCCAGTGCTGACAGCTTAAACTGTTTTTATTGCAGGTCTTCATCCACGAGCAAAAGTTTCCACTTCACGCGTGAGAACAGAAAATGTTTTGGTTTAGTCAGATTGGTTTAAACAGACTTGTAGCTCTGCAATGTGCTTCACCACGCGTTTCCTCCCAACTGTCTAGGCAATGCGTGCCCAACAACCCAGTCTCTCTCCAGACTACAGTCAGTCCGAAGTCAGGCACCTGGAACCAAAACCATCTCTCTATTTGGTCAGGTACGTGCATACAAGGTCCACCATGAAAACAGTGAGAAGTGATTTAGAGCCTCTACCAGGTAGCAATACCTATCCTTTGTAAATATGCAAGTGTCTTGGTCCCACTTGGGCTTTTGGCTCGCGCCTGGCCTCGCGCCTCACCACCCCAGCCTCCCGCATCACCGAGCTGCTGCCTGGCCGAAGCTGGGGCTGGCCCCATGGCCACGGGTGAGCCCAGCCCCCACCACAGCCCAGCTGCCATGGCCGGGCCTGCCCGGCTCTCCTCTGCAGTAACATGTCCAAACTAGATATTCACTAATTAATCCTTTCAGTTTCTTAAGCTTTTTGTTAAGTCTTGCATCCTATAACCTGTAAAGATATCTTCTTCACTCAGCAGCATGCTCAGGTGGGGCAGGAGAATTAAGCATCACTTTGTCTAACTAGCTTACAACTTCATTTTATTTCTTGTAGTGTACATGTGGAGGGTAGCCTCACTATTTGCTCAGTCTAAATGTACCTCTTGCTCGTTCCTCCTGAATAGATGACTTCCACTGGACTGGATTCAAATTAGTGCTTGTATATCTGTAGTTTGGATGCTCTTTCCCGAGTTGCCCGGAGCTTCTGATTATAAGCACTGCTTACTGTTTTTTCCAAGCATCAGAACACCATCTTTGTACATGTTTTGTTACTTTTACTGTCAAATTCTGCTGTCTTGTTTTTTTCTACAAAACCTCTTGGGGAACAAGAATGATACAATGGTATCTTGCTGGGAAAGTTACCCACCAAAGGGAGCGCTACCTGAGCACAAACATGTGTTCTGTTTTCCTGGGGGGTCTTGTCAAACTCTGCTAACACATCCAATATAGAAAAATGCTTGTTGTCGATATTATGCTCCAACATCTCATCCTTAACAGAAAGTGAGAAAATACTATCATTCTTTTCATTTTCTTGCTTTCTATTCATAAATAGAGATTCCTTGCCTATCCACTGCTGTAGCCAATGATATCTCTGAAGTTTTTCAAATCCCAGCACAATAAGCTTATTCACTTCCTCCTCTGGGCTTTGTTCTACAGTGAAGAATTTTGGGATGGGGAGGTTCCTCCAGGTCTTTACTGTTCTGGGTGGGTTGGCACATTCGATCAGCAGCTCTCTTGATTTCCCATTCTTGCTCTGATTACCAACTGAAGTCAGCTTCTACATGAAGTGCGGAACCCACAGTATTTCTGAACTCCAGATTCACAGCTATCTTACTCAGCAGGAACTGACTTCGAATGATTACAAGAAACACACACTTTGCAACCAGCCACTGTCAAATATAAGGCTCCAGGTGTGTGTATAGATTGAAGTCGTGTTTAAACTGCCTTCTGCTGTCTTCTGCACTTCCCAAAAGTTTCAGTTCTGCATGCATTGTCAGCATTTTATTTTTTGTGCTCTAAGGTAATCAGTGATGGCTCTATTTAAGTGTGTGCAAGAAACGTGCTGTTCTCTGTCCCATTCCAGCTTGCTGAGGATAGCAGCAACCTTACACCCAGACTGTCAGTTTGAAGCTCAGGCATAGACATCTCAAGTTCATACTCCCTGACTGATCTCACTGCTCACATGTTGAGCTCAGACTTGGCTTGAATCTGGAACTGCAAACCAAGGAAAGGACTTGCATCTTGCTTCTGCAGACAGTTTAGATTGGATGAGCTTAAGCCAAATGAAATTGCAAGCAGCCCACATTCTGGCACAGTTTAATTAAGAAACTAAAGATGTAAAGATCCAACCTAAACCCTGTCTGAGAAACTCTGGCCTTTTAGGCATAGTTCCCAGCAACAAAGTGTGCAGCCCAGAGTACAGGAACATGTGGATTTAAAGACATCTGCTGAGTTCTTACTGTTCTTAGCAGGAGAGCCTGCTTTCATAGGTGCAAGCTGCCATAAATTAGAATGATGTCACTGAATGATTGTACTGAATATGTCGCTAGTTCAAGGTTAGATAAGCACAAAGGAAGCTGACTGTAAAATATGGACAACAGAATCCAGTTCAAGTGCTAAATTGGACTTAGCCCTCTAAGATGAATCTAGGCTTGAAAACTGGTTTTTTTTTTCCTGGCTTGCTGAAAAAGCTTTCAACTCCACATGTTAGGAAACACTGATTTATATGCTTTTATATTGCCCTATCTCTCTACCCAGAGAATTCTGTAAGATGGGAGCAGCAAGATTTATCAAGAGATGACCCACCCCACCCCTCTGCCTAAAGATAGGTAGAATTAGTAATGTTTCATTACCTAACCTGCACTTTAAGACGGATAGCAATGCTGGCTGAACAAACTTCCTTAACCAATCATTCCTAATCCTCTCCCTGCTGTTTGAAATTTTCTTCCCTGGTATCTAACCTGAATCTTTCTTTCAGAGTGCAGGACCATGGCTTATCCCATAGACATGGACAACACAGCATTCCTTCCTCATTGTATAAGCCTTTTATTATCTGGTATCATGCTCCTTCACAAAATCTTCTAGATGACATTAAATAACTTCCAGTGTTTCCACAGGTTTTCTAGAACTCTCTCATCACTCTCCCTTCCAGATGCTCTTCAGCTGGTATACACTTCTTGGTATACACAACTAAATGCAGGTACAGAAGTTCATGAAGAATGAAACAGTCTTTAATCCTCTATTAACATTGGTAGTGTGGCATTCTTCTGTTACACACTGTGTTTACGGTCATGCAGCTACACAGTTTGTATTTTTACATCAGGACTGAAATGTGGATAAATCCTACAGGTAAGTAAATATTTCTAGCAGGACTTTGAATCATACAGAACGTTAGAGTTAGATAAAGTAAGAATATCACAATGACATTATCTGACTAACCAAGCATAAACTGAAATTAAGACTATAGGACAATTTTATTGGCTTATTTAGTTGTACTGATTCTAATGAGCACAATTCTAGTTTTGTGTTTACCTGTTTTCTTTCTATTAATACCTAAGTATATAACATATGCAATAATAATACCTGTTTTCTTTCTATTAATACCTGACTATATAACATATGCAATAATAATACCTGTTTTCTTACTATTAATACCTAAGTATATAAAATATGCAATAATAATTCATCAGTTCAGTCATTTCATGTCTATAGCTACTTACTGCAGCAAAGTGGGAAACTCATTTACTTAATTGAAAACCTCTATGAATATTGAATTTATCCAAAAGTAAAAAAAAAAAAAGAGATTAAAGTATATTCTGGAAATAATTTATCTGTAGTCTTTATGAGCCAACTATTCAACTACTCTCCTAAACTTTCACAATAGAAAAATGCTGATACTAATGACTTTTTCTCTTCTGGAAACCCTTCCTCCTCCTTATTCAATACTAAATGCTGAAACAGTTAGATATATTCAGTACAGTCTGCTCTGAGATTACACAAAAAAACCCTTATCTCTTTAAAGATAGCAGAGATTATTGGATATATAAATCCTACCTTGTAAAACCTTTCCTGTTCAATAAAAGACATCTAGAAAAAAATATAACATGGAGTTGTCTTTAACTCAGTGAATGAAAGTAGGTGGGAGACACAAAGCTGTTCCAATTGCAAAGAGAGGAGAAAGAGTAATGTAGCCAGCAACAATTAATCCATATAATAACTGATAAGCCACAGATAGGAGAGGAACTCAAAGAGAATCCAAGAAAAGAATTGTTCAATTCATCGCAACCCTCTCCTGTTTGTTACAAAGGCATGGCTTGCTGACTCTGGTGGGACAGAAATGAGAACACTATCTCTTTTTGTCTGTGGCTCTAAACCAAAGGAACTAAAGGTCTCATACACAGGAACGTGAATTTACCTTGGCTCCATTTTCACAGTTCCCAGATGAGAAACAATGAAGACCTTAGGGAGCCAGCAGTGTTCCCTTAGTAGTCTCTATATTACGTATTTGAAATATATTGAAAACTAAAGTGATAAGATTACCTCCCACTTAAGAAAACACATTGATTCTTTAAAAATATGAGGAAAATTAAAGATGAATTTAAGAAAATTACTTATGGCACAAAAAGCACATTAACGCTGCCCACATCATTATTTATAGAGAACGAAGGTTATTTTGGCTGAGGTGACAAATTACCCTTCCACAGCAGAAGGAAAAAAATAGTTTACAAGTTCAAGCTGTAAAGTTATTAAACAAGATCTGACTGTACTAAGAAATGCACAACATATTAGAAAAGTCAATTTCTTAAATTAAATGGCAAATCAGCAAGTGGATAAAGGACTGACCTTGGATCGGGGTGGTGCTCGGATGTACCATTTACAGTCTACTGCTTCAGTTTCAGAAGCTTTTCCTTCTTTGACAATTTGTACAGATTCCACAATTCCTTCAGGTCCTCCCATCTCAAACTCACAAACTGAATAACAAAATACCAGAAAAAATGAAACCTGAACAGCAAACAAAAATATTTTCTACAGCAGAGTGCAAAGGCCTCCAAGATAAAAAAAAAACAAAACAACATACCAACCTGGCAATGGTTTCAAAATGCCAAGGTCCTTAAAATCTGGATCTTAAAAATTGAGAAAGAGAAAATTAGTTTTGTTCAATATCTTGGCTATAATGTCAATGTGCTAAAATTTGACAATGTACTTCAGTGATATAATTATACATGTATTTCTTGGAAATGAGAAATGTTTCAAAACTATGGCAACACACTATTAATGCAGAAATTATTGATACTATCATACCAAGTTCTTTTTTTTCTGTTACAAAATCCTGCTTTTCTCTATGTCTCTCTTTCAGAAGAGTGAGTTCAAAAATATTTCTGCATACACTAGCAAGCAAGAACATCGCACAGCTAACCACATGATATTTTAATACATCAGTCTAATGAAAGAGGATATATTTACAGATCCATTCAGAATCCTTTTGCCTATTTTGCATTTTGCAGTATAACACTCAACTTAACTACAGAAATCTAAACTTCATTCTGTGTTTATGAATACTCTGCCATCCCTATTGACAAAGAGGGGACACTTTCTTTGTCAGAAGCATCCATTTGGCCTTCCTGGAATAAATACCATAAGGATTTACCATTGTGCTAACCAGGTAATAAGTCTAATACATGTGCTATTTTCAATCAGATAAGCATGATTATATTTACTGTCTGAGATGCTTTGTATCATGCTTTTAGAGCCAGATATAACACATAGGTGAAATCAGTTTTGTCTTAGACCTATGCTTCAGTAGACAACTATCCATAGACAAACCATCATTTCACGAAATTTGGCCCAGTTTGAAGGTACTGCCCAAAACCAGAAATGTGAAAGAGGCTAAAGTATTTCAAGAGAAGATGATTTCTTCAGAATAGACTGGTCTTGTCTGGATGGTTTTTATCACTTGCACTGCTTTTCTACCTAAAATGAATGTTCTGCACTGTTTTTCTCATTTTCAGGAGAGAAAAAAAAAACAAAAACAAAAACAAAAACAAAAACAAACAAAAAAAAAACCACAAGAGAAATCTGCTGGCCTTTACTTTTTTTCTGGAAAGTTGATAGGATCTGGTCTTCTGAAATCAATGATAAACACTTATATGCAAACACTCTGCATTAAGCTTCTCCTGAGCCACATATATAGCGCCCAGGCCTCAAAAGGATTGGACAAGACAAAAACCAAGGTAGAGTGTGAGGCATGTAGTCTACTCATGGAACTGATCTTATTGTTTCAGGATTGGGTCAGTGCAGAAAAAGCTATAAATAAAACAATTAAGAGAAAGTTTGGAAGTAGGAAATGCATCAAATGAGAAAAACAAACAAACAAACAAACAAAACCAACCCATCACAAAAACTTCTGTTCCCCTCTAGCCTTAGTTGAGTGAGGACAGTAAGAATCATAACCAAATAATATCCTGAAAAAGTCTAGTGCTCTATAAGCAAGATCAGCCATTTTAACCTCAAGAGGCAGAATGTGTTGACTTAAAAAATTGGAGTTGCAAAATCACTTTTTTAAACTGTCCCTCTATAACCAAGCTCCTGTTGTTCTTCCCAGTTATCTTTTAGTTGCAGAATATAAATCGTGAGTAAATACTCATGAACTTAAGGGACTGCAAATATAACTGCGTAGGCAATTAGCATTAATTGCTAAGCAGTTTTGTAGATCAGTAGATAGATATGATAACCAGCAACACTAAGTATAATTAAATATTGCAGTTAATGTACTCAGATGTTGATATCTAGTGCTGACAGCAAGATACTTAAAGGAAACCTACTTTGACTACTGGTCCAAATTAATATCCAAACTGTGTCTAGTGTAACCATTACCTATCTTCCTTTTGCTGAGTTTGCAAGGATCATTCTGATTTACTGAAAACACTCCACCTCGTTAACAAAGTAGAGGCAGAAAGAAGGAGAAAAAGCTCCTGACAGGATTTCTCCCATAGAAGGATGTCCTGGTTTCAGCTGGGATAGAGTTAACTGTCTTCCTAGTAGCTGGTACGGTGCTGTGTTTTGAGTTCAGTATGCGAAGAATGTTGATAACACTGATGTTTTCAGTTGTTGCTCAGTAGTGTTTAGTCTAAAGTCAAGGATTTTTCAGCTTCTCATGCCCAGCCAGCGAGAAAGCTGGAGGGGCGCAAGAAGTTGGGAGGGGACACAGCCAGGGCAGCTGACCCAAACTGGCCAAAGGGGTATTCCATACCATGGGACGTCACATCTAGTATAGGAACTGGGGGGAGTGGGGGCGGGGGATCGCTGCTCGGGGACTAACTGGGTGCCGGTCGGTGGGTGGTGAGCAATTGCACTGCGCATCATTTGTACATTCCAATCCTTTTATTACTACTGTTGTCATTTTATTAGTGTTATCATTATCATTATTAGTTTCTTCTTTTCTGTTCTATTAAACCGTTCTTATCTCAACCCATGAGTTTTACTTCTTTTCCCACTTTTCTCCCCCGTCCCACTGGGTGGGGGGGGAGTGAGTGAGCGGCTGCATGGTGCTTAGTTGCTGGCTGGGGTTAAACCACTACAAAGGAGTTCTCATATAAAGGACCACTGGTAGCAAGAATCCAGACTGAAGGGTAATCTAGACCATGCAATTTGACCCACAAAACTATTCTGAAAGTATGTTCTCATTTGTTAACAATACAGTAACATTGGTAACAATGCACATAGATGTGTACAATCTGTTAAAATTCTAGACATATGGTAGATCTTGCTCAGTTTTGAAAAATAATCTTTTTTGCGACCTTTCAACATCTCAAGAGGGATAGTGAAATAAAATCTATGTCACCTGACACACTTCATTAAACATGAATAGTATACCAATATTATTATAATAAAAACAACAATCTGTAAATAACGTCTTATTCGAGATGCTGAAAATTCTGGCATGTTTAAGCCTATTTACCCAGCAAATGTTTGGGTTTTAAATAGTCTACCATTAAACAGATTATACTTTAGCAGCTCTTCTGTATGTAATTCAATCAAATTGTTATTATCAGTCTGGCTGAGTCAGAACCCTTTTCATGATATCTAAATACTGACTGGCTAGATCTTTCGATAGACAGATAGTCCTGATGAAAATCATGTTCCCATTAGGAAAACCTCCCAAGAGAGGAAGAGTTTGCTGTGAAAAATAAGATTGATCACCTATAATGAGAGAGAAAAATAGGAGGCAATTGGCCTTGAGGGGAATGCAAGACATGTACATATTTTTATGGGAATCTCCTTAATGGGTAAATGAAGTATGAGAAAAGAAAACCAGGAATTTTCATAAGAAATGAGAAAATGTGTAAAGGTTATATAAATGGAAGACCTTGCATCCAAAAGAAGTTCTGTGGCACTTTCCTGAAGCATTGAACATCTCTTTTAAAACCGACCAAAACCAACAAAATAATATCCAGAAATTCCCTTTGGTGATATATTACAACCTATTCCACAAATAATAGATTCCTGCAATGTTTAGTTACTATTGGCTTTTCTGTAAAGTCTCTGTGAAACATAGAATTACATCTGAAACTTCTTATGAAATGCAAGGATCTGTGCCAGGTTATTTAGAGTTACAGGCAAACGAGCAGAATGAGAAACTTTAGAGTGGCCTAAGAAGAAAATGGCAATAATCTGTAACTTCCTTAACCATTAAAAAAATGCAGTGGATGAGCAGACAGTGAGGTGGACTGGAAACTGGCTGAACAACCAGGCCCTTGATGGTGGAGATCAGCAGCACAAAGTCCAGTTGGAGGCCAGTAATGAGTGGTGTACCCAAGGGGTCAATACTGGGTCCGATCCTGTTTAATATCTTCATTAATGACCTGGATGATGGAACAAAGTGTACCATCATCAAGCATGACACAAAACTGGGAGGGGTGGGTGATATACCAGAGGGTTGTGCTGCCATCAAGGGACCTCGACAGGCTGGAGAAATGGGCTGACAGCAACCTCATGAAGTTCAACGAGGGAAAATGCAAATACCTTCACTTGGGGAGGAACAACCCCAGGCACCCCTATATGCTGGGGACCACCCAGCTGGAAAGCAGCTTTGCAGAAAAGGACCTGGTGGTCCTGGTGGACACCGAGTAGAACATGAGCCGACAATGTATCCTTGTGGCAAATAAGGCCACCTGTATCCTGGGCTGCATTAGGAAGAGTGCTGCCAACAGGTTGAGGGAGGTGATCCTTCCCCTCTACTTGGCACTAGTAAGGCCACATCTGGAGTGCTGGCTCCAGTTCTGGGCTGCCCAGTACAAAAGCAATATGGAGCTACTAGAGACAGTCCAGCAAAGGGTCATGAAGCTGATTAAGGGACTGAAGGTCTCTCATATGAGGAAAGGCAGAGAGAGCTGGGACTATTCAGCCTGGAGAAGAGAAGGGCCAGAGGTGATCCTACCAATGTCTATAAATACCTGAATGGAGGGTGCAAAGAGGATGGAACCAGACTCTTTTCAGTGGCATCCAGTGACGGGACAAGAGGCAATGGGCACAAACTGAAACACAGGAGGTTCCGTCTGAACACCAGGAAACAGTTTTCCACTGTGAGGGTGACTGAGCACCAGCACAGGTTGCCCAGTGTGGTTGTGGATTCTCCATCCTTGGAGATACTCAAAAGCCATCTGGACATGGTCCTGGGCAAGTGTCTTTAGGTGACCCTGCTTGAAAAGGAGGTTGGACATGATGACCTCCAGAAGTCCCTTCTAACCCCAGCTATCTTGTGATTCTGTAATAACTAAACACCAGAATTGGCTAATACTGAAATAACTAGTCGAAAGACAAATCTAAGGTAATAGCAGAGGTTAGACAAATCTATCACAATACAGACTTGTTTTGGTGAGATGTGCTTTGAGTCCTGTGAACATATATATCCAACCTGGAAAAATGTGTAATATTTAGGACTGGTTTCAAATTGATCCACTAGGTCTTCATGGGAGCCTCTAAAGGTTTTGAATGCTGGCTCTGGGATCTATTCTATACCTGGCCCATGGAAACCATGCTACATTTCTTTATTTTTAGTTTCACTGTTAACATACCACAAGTCTGGCTTTTCTAAGCAGCTGGCAAGAATGGAGTTTAAATGCAAAACCAGGAGGACAATTATAATGAGTTAGGGCACCTGATTGCTCAAAAATCTTTTGAAATAAAGAAAATTGTAAGGTAAAAGGGGATTTTAGGTTAACTGAATTAACTCTTCAAAAAGAAGAAGAAGAATGTATTTATTTACATAAATGACCTTGTTTACAAGTAAACTGCAGCATCTTATGTGGTTGCCCAGCTGTGGCATATCCACACAGAAACTTATTTACCCACCTATGCATACAGGTTTGCATACACTCTCTCAATTTAAGTCACTTGCACAGAAGGTGAAATTGTTTAAAATTCTGTTACTTAAGTGATTTCTGTAAGAGACAGGTAGATAGTATCTAATAGAAACAGGGAAAATGCATAAAGTTCAAACTAATTACTAGCAATAAGATATTCCACTGGTACTTGTTTTTACAAATCTATTTTAAAAGATCAAATTTGGAATAAAAAATCCACAGCTATCAAATTATTGAACTTGTCTTCAAGGATAGATTCTGCAAGGCTTTTAAAAGTAATTTTAAGTCATACAGAAAAATTACAGTATTTTCTTTCTTTCCAATGCACAAATTTGTGAGAAAACCTCTCACATTTTATTCATCTGTTTCTTGAGCTTTTCACATAAGGTTCGTTTGGACACTTTCTTACACTGTCAATGTCAAACCTGTTGCTTGCACTGATAGAAATAATAGATATCTCACTCTTGGAAGTCAAATGATTTAAGTCTACAAATGTTTCAATATCTCTTTCAAAAAATGGAAGATCAAGCTGGTATGTTCCTTAGCATACCTGGACTAGAATATACTTAATTACAGAGAATTTTTTATATCTGAAATACAATATATACAGTGAAGAATATGAGCAATTGCTGTATGGTCAGAAGTCAAGATGAACGAAATGTGTACCGCAAAATCCTGGTGCAGATATGAGACCTGGTTGTGATTAAATTTTGAGGTATTTTGCTTTCTTTTCTTCTATATATGAGAAATGAAGAAATTATTTGATCAAAGTATACACTACAAAGGGTTGATGTTTGAAACATAAAGGAGTTTTTGCTGTTTGTGAGTACAAAACCCTCCTTTTTTGATGGATATATACACAAAGTAGTCACAATATGTAGAAACCATATTTCCCAATGATAAATAGGGAAACTGTCCATTTTTATTCATTGAACAGATAGCTGTAGATACATCTTTTCATTTTCCTGTCTTTGAATGACTAGAAATAGGTATTCAACTTCTATCTATCAATATTTAAGAAATTTTAACACATGCATGTAGTTCTCTGTCATAGAACTTATGAGAGACCTGATTTTACTTGTAAATGCTCATGGAAAGGTAAAGACAATTGCACTATTCAGCAAGCCTCCAGTTATTTATTTTCAAGTTTATGAAGTCAGGTTCTTTTACAATGATTTCTGGAACCCTAAACCAGTCCTGCCCTCTTGAGGGGTGAAATATAATTCTCTGTAAAAGCAAAGCTTGCAGAACTCAGTACAGAACAGCAGGGTTATTCTAAGGTATTTTATGTGGTTGCCTCCTAGTATTTGATGATACAGTAAAAATTCTGGAAGATGATGACCACAAGATTTTAAAAGCATAAAAATCTGCTCGAAGAATCACTAAAGCAATTCTAAAATAGAAAAATATTTCTATAAATAAACATTTTTTGTGAGGTGTACAAACAAAGGGGACTTAGCTATTCTGCTGGAGAGAGTAAAGGGAAAGTACTAAGTAAAAAAATACTAAGTGAAATAGATGTGCAAAACCACACAAATTATTGTCTTGTTAGCCAAAAATGAAATTTGTTCTGATTAATTTTTCAGCTCTGTAGTCTTGTTGAAACTTCCATATATACGTCTGTATCTGTATTAAAGATACCAAAGGATCTTCAAAGAAAGCCCATAGTTTGCTAGACACCCTGAAAAACAGTTCTATAATAGTTATAGCTGGCAATAGTATGTACTGTATTTGCTCTTTCTTCTCTATGTTCTTTCTTTTAAGACAATATTGTGAGCAAGGGCAGCTATTTTGGAGGCTACATATTTGTAAACTAAACCAATGCTTCTCAAATTTTTCACTCCTTAGCACAGTCATGAAAGAACTCAAAGGTGGTAAGTGCAAATGTAGAAGTGAATATGACTCTTGCTGTTTCACCTTGCAGTTCTACCTGCTATTAGATCAACAAGAAGCCATATGAACACAAATAAAGCAAAAAGATTTGTACTCTGGAGAAGTTTGAGAAACTGTTTTTGAGAATGTAGGTCCATAAGGAGACACTACTTTGTCTTGCTTTTGGTGATCTAACTCACAGTAAAGTACACTAAAGCTACTATTAGTCTTAGGAAGAAATTTTATAAATGAATGCTGCAAGCAGTAGGTGAAGCAAAATCTTATTTAGAAAAATACAGTCAACCTGCCTTAGTTACTTTAACCAGATTCCATATATTGTTGAAATAACACAAACTGCTGCCCAGAAGTGCAGAAGTGTGATTTCTAAAATGATTTTTTTTTAGTTTTTTCTTTGTCACTTTTACTAATCTCAGCTCATACTCACAATCAAGGTGTCTTTATAGTGTAATTAATATAGTATACTGATTTAAAACCTGCACAGCTATAACGACCTCATGAAGATGAGATATACTGCAAGTTTAAGCAATAGCCAGACATTTGTATACCAAAAGTTAATACTTGTTTCTTTAACATCCATTTGGAAATGAAAAAGCAATATCATCAGAAAAAGAAATTCCATGTCTTTGCACAACTCCTTGCTAATACTGGTCAAACTGAGCAGACAAGAAGTGCCTGAATGACTGGAACAGACCACACGATTACAGAGGTTGCACCTAGATTTGTCCTCTCGTGCACAAAATGGCAAGCTTTGAGATCTTAGCCTGCTTGCCTCCTGTGTCTACTCTGTAAACTGTTTAGAGTAGGTTCTTTCTCTAGTGTAAATTCTGTATGGGTTGGAACCATGTTAGAAGGTAAGAGGACTCACGAGAGCCTGGGTCTCATCCTTAAATGGTGTTTGGACTATTTGACACGTGCACCTAAATCCCAGAAGTAAGAAGTGCTTCTTGGAACTGACCTAGTGAGAAAGGAGAGCAAGAATGGGCAACAATGTCATACTCAGGCTGCTGAGCGGAAAGAGGAAATCTGGGACCCTTGCTGATATGTGTGGGATTATGTGGCAGATCATTTTTATTATGTTAAATATTTACACTAGCAGCTGAGTGCTCCAATTAGGCATCATATTCCCCTTATGCACCACACTGTGTGTGGAAACAAAGGGAAAAATGCTCCTATGACAAATATTTCTGTGGCTGCATATACCTTTATTGGCCAGTTGCCTGGAAATGGGTGAAACAAGACGGAACAAGCTCAGGAGCCACTTTATCTGAGCAATACAGCCTTGCTGCGACAGTGCAGCTGACCGGACCACCAGGACTGACTATCAAGGGCAGCACCTTGTGTGCGCCCCCCCCCAGGAAAATATCCCAGTGGCTTCCTGTGATTGACTAACAGTCTCTGAACTTGACTAGGAAGAAAGATGTGCAACATAAAGTGCTATGGAGCTTTTCCTGAATTATGTTGAATACTAAGTATGGCCTAGTCATGCAATTTCAGCGCCACATTACTAAGGCTCAGGATTTGTCTCACTGGTTTGTTAGAGATGACTCCTAGCTCAGCCCAAGGAAATAACACTTTAAGTTCATGGCAGAAGCATACGGGAAATGATCCAGAGGGTTTAGCCACAACTGGTTGCTAGGCATTACTTCTTCAGATTGAATCAATATATACATGGTTATTGCTTGCTACCATTGAGTGTTAAATCTGCACATCCTTTTCAGAGAGGCCATTCATGCTGTATCAGTCCATAGAGTGGATTTCCCAGGAGAGAGGGAACTTCTGGGAATAACTTGGTGATATAAAGTAACCTTTGTTATTTTATCATAGGAGAAATGCTTTCTCCTAGTTTTACCTCAGAACATTCAACAGAATGAATACATTCACTGCAGTGTTCCCAATTCTTTTGAAGAGCTGCATCTTTTTTCAGCTATTATAGTCAACAGAATATATTATTTGTGCTACTTCATATAGTACTGAATAACCTGTAGTTGACTGCACATTAAGACACATTTCCAATACAAACAGAAACATCAACATAATTTTTACACCTCCTAACATTCCCCTGCTGCAGCTGGCCATGCCAGCTATGGCATGTATGCTATTGGCATCTTTTTGAAGATAACTGCATCTCACATGAGAAACTCAAATATCTCCTCTAGTTTCCACATGTGAATAGTTTGCCGTCCACTTTAACAAGAGATTTCTTGCACCGCCTCCAAATATTTTTCTCTTACAGCCTAGCAAAGGACCAGGTGGTCTTTCGCTAAAGTGAATGACCGTGTCAGAGAGCACTGGAAGGGAACTGAGTTTTGTTTGTAAAACAACTAATTGCTTAATCATCTGGCCTTGTAAGATACCAGAAAGAGATGAACCTGACACAGTACTCCAGAAAATATGATCCTTAGAGTGGAAACAAGTGAAATAGCTGTAGACAAAAAGTCATTCATTAGTTTACTGTGCAACTGCTAGATATTTGAAAGTTATTGGATGAATTATGTTGTAGTGCTTTCCTATTACAAAGTCTTTGTAAGATTCCAAAAGCCAATGTCACAGGATGTTTTCAAAATTTATTCTATATCCAGAGTAGAAATCTGTTGGTGTTTAGGATCAAAGGGAAAATTCTAGGTTTTCATCCCCACTGGAACCTGAAGAAAAACAAAAAAAACCTAGAACATATCAAAGGAAGAGTGAAATACATTTGTTAAACCAAATTGTCAACTCTAATGGTAATTATATGTTCCCACCACAGACACTTTCAGTGAGCAAGAAGAGGAACTCTAAAAGCCACATAGCTTGATGAATTGCTGAGGAAGGCATATCAACACCAACTCCCAGAAACAACTGTGGGAAAAATAAGTCTTCTGTCCTGTCCTTTTAGCATCCATGGCAGTATAGCTTTCAGTGACACCAGAGCTTTCCTTCTCATTCTGCTACTTCTAGGAGGTTTCCTGCCTCGAAATTGTCTTTTTAGGGAGCACTGAGCTGTTGGCCTCAGCAGTTTTCCCAAATGTCCAAAGCCCTCTCTACAGAATGAGAAGAGAGGTTTTCATCAGCTTTAGCTACGGAGTATACTGTGGCAGTTCCTTGGAGATGTTCTTGCACTTTCTTTTGTTTCTTCATCTTTTTTAACAGCATAGGGTAGCAGTTTTGTCTGAGGAAGAGTTTCAGTATAGTCCAGTTGTGAGAAAGAAGATAACTCTGTGTTAAACTGTGAATTGCTACTTAAATTACCCACAAACTTATGAATTTTACATTTTATTATGCAAGATAACATTCAGATATTTAAAGGATATAAATAATATATGGGAAGGGAGCAATAACCCTTCCACTCTTTCCAGTATTATGAAATTCAACTTCTCCTGAGATTACGGGAGGAAATAATTTTTATAAATTTTTGGTTAAGCAAAGCTTTACAGCTAGGTTTTTTGCCTTACTGTTCATCTGCTTCTTGTTGGTTACAGCTTCATGAGAGCGACATTCCCTTTTGTTCAAATAGATTGTTTTTCTCCAATTTCATGCAATTAAAAGTGCCAGAGAACAGTTCAAACCATGATTAATTGCTAATACTGACCTAGAGTAGATTTAGTCTGTTAGAAAAAAGACACTAGGTCAGCTGGGACTTCTATTATTTTGATGAGGAAAACCCTACTGTATGCTTTACTAGGTATTTGAATAAAATAAACATAATTCATACCAACCCTAGCTCCAAATGGTTTCCCCTTGAATTAATGAATAAAGATTGTTGCTCATCAGTAACAGTAAGACATGTTTTGCTGCATGCCCACATGAAAAAAATCAACAGGATGATAAATTCTAAATCAAAGGGTATTGTCTTCAACCTTTTTAACTTTTTCTTTAAACAAGATCCTTCTAATGGATCCTCAGTCCTCTTTGCATATCATTTATGCCATGTGCTCTGTGTTCACTAACGAATTTTCAAACTGGTTTGTCATGAACATCAGCAAACAAATGGGTCTGTGGATAACTGGAGGTCTGTAACCTAGAGTTTGAATACAGTTAGATTCATGTCTATAAAAACTCAGTTACCACTGACTTTTCCTCACCCCAGAAACTCCAGATCCAGCTATCCCTAAAAGGGATTATATTCAGTATAGATTAGTAAATTTTTAATCCTATTATCATAACTTGGGAATTTAGATTAAAAAATTATAATTTCCATGGAATTTGACAGATTTGCAGTTTTTCTCCTCTATTCAAAAGCTACCAGTCTGAAGCAACAATCTGATTTCCACTGGATTTACTCACAGTTTTAATATTGATTCTAACAGAAGCAGGTTTAGGCCCACAATCTGAGCTGAATTTAGCAATTGATTTATTGAGCGTGACACTGATTGACTGGCTCAGCCTCATACAGGGAATGAAAACTGGTCTTCTGCATCACGTTCACCATGAAAAAGCCATTGTGATTCATTGAATCACACTTTGGAAAGGCAGTGTTCCTAAGTCCTTATGCCTACTTTATACAATAGCCAATGTTGCCATTAACTGGCTGAAGAGACTGGGAAAAGAACAGCAAAGTGGGTACTGATTAGAGATTGACCAGTTCTTCTACTGATGTGGCAATATTTAGAAGAAATGAGGTAACAGGACAGTTTTCACTTTCAGCCCCAGCAGGTCAAACATGATGGTCAGTCGCAGCACTCAGGATTTTTAAGTATGGGTCAGCCGCTTATCCAAGCAGCAGGCAATAATTAAATTTAATTTGACCAGATCAAGTTTTTGACTGCCAAACAGCAGGATTTTTCCTAGCTTGATTTGAAAGAGTCATTTAAAGCTCTAGCGATAAAAAAAAAAAAAAAAATCAAATATAAATAAAACCTTTCATTTAAAAGTATTTGGTAAATCATTGATTTATATGTATATTGGACTATCACTGATATGCAATATTCTGCAATACAAACAACTATATTAATGCTACAAATTATTCTTGTGGGGAGAGCACATACAATTACAGAGATTCAAATTACCCAAATCTGATTTTTAAACTACTAAGCCAGTATGCCTTTTATTAAAAAAACCCCAACCTGTAAACTCATTTTATACAATTTCAATATGGACTTTGTAGTTGGTAGCAGTTAATAACCAACAGTCTAATCCACATAATGAAATCAGCATTAAAGAACAAAATATTTTTAATAATAATTTTCTGCATTCTCTTTTAATATTGATTTTCACCTAGAGTTGAGAAATAAGCTACAGGAAAAAAAAGGAAAAAAATCAAGAGAAAACAAGAAGTGGTATCATACAATCTTTTATTAACCCACATACTGCAACCGGCAGATTTGATAACATTGTCTCTTGAGCTTCAACTATCAGATAACATCTGGCAAATGATGTTTGTAAGTCCTGTTACACAACATCTTCCGGCTTCTCGGTGTCATCTAGGGGACTGATGTGTGACTAGAATAACACATTTCACGCTGCCTGCTTCTGTCACTCTAGTACAAATTTTTAATAATGGATGTGCCACAGACATCAGTTTATTTGAATCTGAAATCTCAGAAAATATTTGGCAATTCTGTTCTCAGCATCTTACTTGGGACTCAAGCAATCTTTCTTAACGCAAATTGCTGGATATTAGATACCTTTTGACATCAAGGTATTCAAATAAACTTTCTACATCTCTGATGTGTAACGATCTCTGAAGCAATATTTTTAAAACATTGATCAAAAGCATTTGCTTACTTATTTTCACAATTTTGCAATTAATTTATTCCTTTCAATGGCATTCTCAATTGTTTGGTAGATCTCACCACTCTAAACATTAAAAAAAAATTAACTGAAAGTCCATTTTAGACTGTGTAGCATAGACCAAAACATTTTGTCTCACTGAAGTTAAAATTCCTCTATAAATCTATTTGAGGAAACATGAATGTCAGACACTCATTTACCTAGTGAATTGCACACTATGCTGTGATCATGTAAACAATGTGCATTTGACATAATCGAGAAGAGCCTTCAGAGCAAGAATAATTTGAGGGCACTGGTTCTCTCAATTTCAAAAGATATTTTTGTACTTGAATATTTGTGGTATTTATTATATCATGCATTTTTAATAAGAAACAGAAAATGTCTGTCTTGAGAATTGCTCTCTAAGGGCAGAAGTAATTTTGCTAACACTAATGTTACCTGGTTTGATTAAGAATGACTAGCATCTTTTTAATGAAAGGTTCTCAGTTAGACTGTATGACCATACTATTGCAAAGCAGTCTTGAATCAGATTGGATATATCATGGCAGACCAGAGTACAAGACTAAACCCAACCTGCCTGACCGTGCATCCAACTTCACTGGTATGAATAGAAGTCTCATTCTTAAACCAGAGAAGAATTTGGTCTGTTTAGCTGAAATCTTTCTTGTATTGTATGAAGTTTTAGGTAATGCTTTTATGCATCAGATTATACTAGTTAATTAAACACTGGGCTACAGCAAAACCCCTTTGGGAAAAAACATTAAAACTTTAGGAAGACAAGAGGGGTTAAGGAATCCTGTAGTCTTCATTCAGTAATTATAAACGCAAGTTTTGAAAGTGGTTTTAAATATTTCCTTATAGCAATAAACTAAAAAGATCACATTTTTATTATTAGAATAATTTCTAACAATCAATCAAGTTGTTTTTGTTTTGTTTTTTTTTTTTTTTAGCTAAACAGGAAAGGAAAGGCAGACAATACAAATATGAAAAATGTAATTGAAAGATAATGAAGTGCAGGTCCACAAAGAAAATAAACTTCTTAAATTTGAGTCTTCCTAAATCCAGTTCTTTTGCTTAAATGGTTGTTTATTTCAACAGATGTCTCACCACCTAAATGTCTTTAGGCTTGGTCCTAAATGAATTGAGAAAATAAATGAACAGAGAATGTAGGCTCTTTTAAATGTCTGCAGATTGCTGAATAAATGAATGAGTAGTAGGAGTAAATAAACTAGTGATAAATAGTCATAGCTGCCGCCAACATACAGCATGGAAGACAGACACCATTCTTTGGAAGATCTGCAGCTGAGCTAGCTCAAGCTTGAGAGATCTGAGTTTCTTCATTATTAGAAAGGTGTGCGATAAAGGCTACTACTCCTCGGTCCTGACTTCTACTGAGTTCCAAAATCAGCTAGAGTGAGGAGATGAGATTTTTGCAGAAAGAGCAAGATACTAAAGAGCGTCTTGGCTTTCCCTAGGTACCTTTTGTTTGTGGAGATTTTGTCTGGGAGCTTAACTTCCAATTTTAGAGAAAAGAACACATCATAACACAAAAAAAATCACATCCCTCTTTTCTTATCAATAAATAATTGTCCCTTTAAAAAAAATATCCTTAAGTACTGATCCATTTTATTTTAAAAAGCCCATGTGGCAATGGATGCACTACCACAAGTTTAAGTAGTGGGAATGTAGTAAAAATCTACTGGAAACTTTATTTTATGTTTAAAATTTAAAATCCAAGGAGTGGAACCAGTACTCATTGCAAATGGTTGCAGAACTAGTATAACTTCATTTTACAACTTGTAAACCTGATTGACAAACTGAGTCGGACCAAAAACTTATCTGAATGAATTCTGTTCTAAGCATGGTTGAAGAAAATTATATGTTTTTACATACAGAAAATAATTTCATTTCAGACGATTCCAAGGTGATTTTTTAAGGTCAAGAATATCTAGAGGAAAAAAATAGCACAGGAAGACAGACAAATCACTAACCATGATGTTCTAACTCCAACAAAAACTCAACTTACTGTAACAGAATATGAAAACAAGTGAAAATTGGTAGTTAGTGAATAAGTTGAACCTACTTAAGGCTATATTAGTGTGATGATGTTCAAACAGACAAACACTGAATTGATATATATCTACCACATAATTTGTGTAAAGGTAGTAAAATAGTTTTTAATTCATGAAAAGAGTTGAAGAAATAATAGTTCAGTTCTCCAAAATAAACAAATATTTCATTTTTACTTAGTTCAATAGATGAAAAGGTAGAGGACATTATTTAAACGTACTTACCTTTAAGTAAGTACCCAAGCCTAGAGACTGGACAGATTTAGGTACATGCTTAAATGTAGGCTTCCTGAAGTTCTTTGCTAAACTGGGACTAGAACTAGTGGCTTGTCAGTGCAGTATTTGAGTATAGTAAGCTTAAGCAACTGTTCTTTGGAATTAACCTTGGGCATATCAGAAAGTAATTTCAGAGATTTTTGATGGATTACAGTGTTATAGTACCTGTTATTCTTATTTGGCTCAAGGGCCTTAGTGAAATGAACAGGTTTTGCAGAGAAAAAAATAAAGACACCTAGCATTTGGACTTGCCACAATAAAAATTGTGTGCAAATTGAAAATATCTACACATTGAACATAAATTGAACAAAAATGACTTACTGGCTTTCCCAAACAAAAGAAAAACTGTAGCTGTGCTAGTGGCATTCTGCATGTAAAGATGATTTCAAAGATTTGCAGGAATGAAAATTATGTGACTTTTTTTTTATTATTATTTCAAAGCTAACTAATAAAATACCTACAAGATACAGTGTAAATTACATTATTTGACATTATAGAAACAGACCACAGGAGGCTAGCAAATTCTGAAACTTTAAATAGGGATGTCAGACACTTGTGACATCCTTTATTTGCTGGCTGAACTTTTTGTTAACCTTACCCTGCTGACCAGAATATGTTACTTATGAGATTTTAAAGGAATATTGCTATATAATGTGAATTAATATTATAAAGAAAAAACCCTTTAATCTTCTCAGCATTCACAAACATTAAACAACACTGACAATAAGCAGGTGACTCTTGCATGAACCCATTATTACCATTATATACCTCTTCATTACAGATTTTCATGTTTTAAAGATTGGATTCTTTTAAGATTGGACTTGGACTTAAAAAATTGAACTTCTCACTTCCTCAATTTGTCATAATAATTTTTAGGATAACATACCTGCATTTATTGTATACATAAAATCAGTTAAAGTTACTGAGATGAGGTTTGTTCATAACTCCTTAGTGTATGTATAAGGCCAAGATATATATGGTAAAAGAGCTTGTCGGCAGCTTGAGGTAGGTTGCAATTGTACAGAGAGAGAGTGAAAGAGAGAAAGGGAAAAAAACAGATAGGAGTAAGTCTGGGTGTTCAGAGGCTTGATTCAAGCTCTTGATTTTCCATGAGGTTCGTGTCTACCAATACACACATTGGCTAGAATTACCCATACAGATGACATCTACCTCTCAGAAATCTTTGTATTTCTGCTCCTCACATGGAGAGGACTATGCATGATAGTATTTCTCTATCCCCACACGGAAAAGACTACGCACAATAGTATTTCTCTAGCCCATGAGAGCAGTATGATATTAAAGATTGCAGGCTATTTGATATCACATAATAAGAGAGAGAGAGAAGACAGATCAAAGGCATAGATACTTCAATGGGCCAGCTAAAAATTTATTTACAAAATAGTTAGGACAAAATTTGTATCAAAGCATGATCTTACTTTTGGACCTGAGCACCAAAGAAGCTCAAATGTGATATCTGAAAGAGTAACATAGTGCATGTCTCAACAGACAGTAAACAAATCAACATTGGTCATAGCCATCAATATCACAAAAGATATATTAAGGGGACACCATACACCTACTAGAGCTACAAATACAGAAAACAATATTCAAGAACATTCACCTCAGTACTGGTAAGCAAATGACTCTCTGGATTGACCTCTTTACAAAAAATATGAATAGTACCCTCAGAAAATCAACCAATGATAGACAGTTGGTAAGTATACACAATAAAGGCTGAGAGAGGATGTATTTTGAATTTGATACATTTACTAATTTGCTAACCATTGCATACAGCAAAAATATTCAATTCTAGAAAAAGAAACATGACTGACTTTTCCAAAGACTACAGTGTGCAGAATCAGAGCTACTAATTATTGGGCAAGAGCCCTTTTTATTAGTTACAGAGGACTGGGAGCTTTCTAACAAGGGTTTGTGTGCATTTCTTTAAGGAGAATTAGCTAGAAGCACTATTCAAAGAGTGAAAAATCTGTTAAGGGAAGCTAAATATGTCAACAAGGATCCTTACTTATTGCCGTTAGAATTGAGAAATACTTCATTAAACAGACAATAACAAAAAAATCAACAATCATGGTTACTTGAACTTATGCAAATATCAAATTAACAAATATGGGTGACTGAAAACAAGTGATGTAAACATGCTTTTGTATCTAACATAAAAGCATCATTTTCTATATGGGCAGCTAAGGAATCAGACCACTTGCAACTCTGTGGCTAGAATAAAAAATAGTTTCTCTGCCTAAGAGAAGGGCCACAGTCATGCTGATTAGACAAAAGCACTGAGGTGATTGTCAAGATTTATTGGCTATACCCGTAACACCTCAGAAACCTGTAGATACAATACATACAGATGAAAATTCAACGGCTTAAGGAATGGATAAGTAAAGAAAAAGAATTGCTTCAATGTCAGCAGAATCTCTGCAGACATCCACATCTCCAAGGTCACTAAGAGAAACTATTACAGACAACAGTGTTGCCAGGATGAGGCCACAACACAATCAGCCAGAAGTGCATCCCAGTAAGAGCTATTAGAAAACCTGCCAGAGAAGGAAGTCAGATGATCTGGAACAACTTTGAAGAGTATTCAGAAACTCCTTACTCATTACATATGAGGCACAAAGTTCCTCCTTTTTTGCCTGGAGAAATAGGTGTTAAATATTTGAATGAGAACTACCAAGTAAGATACTATGGAGGTGCTATTCTGAATATGCATATTAGTAGTGAAAATTCTCTTTGTAAACAAGTTTTTTCCAAACACATGTGGAAGACAAGTACCCAGGTGTTCTGTTTGGTACAAATTCCATATTATCTTCCCTGCTCTGCCCTTTCCAAGTGTTTTAATCAAGAATTAATAGGGAAAGATAATGCCCAGGGCTCACTGGTTATTTCTACATTTTGCAAGTGTTTAAAGCAAAGGGTAATCACTCTATATCAGACCTAAGGTTAAGCTAACTCAGTGTAGTATTTGCATAAAACCAGAAGTATATCCTTAGGGGAAAGAGCATAAGAAAAGACCTTATTTAAGGAAAATCCTGTCCTGCCTCTAAGATTTTGTTTAATTGTTCTGTAACAAGTAGGAACATAAACTATTTTGAGAATGATGACAATGGTGGTGTAAAAACACAGCTTAATCTAAAAATATTGATTTTTCTAGTATTATTTTTGAATGCACACCTAAGCTTGCTAAAGGTTCCTCCCAGGTGCTTCCGAAGATAAACTTTTTGTCAGAGAAATGTGGTTCCTCTGTAAATATTATTTAGCAATGCAACAGCATAATCACCTTTATTGTTGAGATCACCTACATATCAAGAAAGCTATTTCTGGTGGAGGTAGAAAAGAATTATTTATACCTGTACTGCAGTACAATATCCTAGTAAACCTCCTCTAGAAGTCTGTGTTTAACTTGTGGAATGGTTACAGAGAAGAGATTCTTGGAGAGAGGAGGGGTGGTACTGATGACAGGGGGAACAAAGAGCCTATGGCGTAAAAAGACAGTACAAGAATTTGACTTGCGTAGACAAGCAAACTGACATCTTAAAAAAGAGATGACTGCCATCTCGAAGCTCATGATGCAGTGGTGTATAGTCCTGGTGAGAAAAGACATTTCAAGGCTAACAAGTAACATTGGTACAAGAAGTCAAAGACATAAGCTGGCTATGAATAACTTTTGGTAAGAAATCAGAAGACCATTCCTAATAATTTGGATCCTGGAACAGGTCTTCCATAACAATGGCTGAAGCAGAAAATACCCAAATAAAATTAACCCTGAAAGTCTTTTAAGATCTATCAACAGAAGGATATGAATTTAAATATTTATGATGAGTTGGAAACTTGATGCTTGCAGTCCCAGTGTGAGAGACAACACTACATGACTTGGAGAGCCCCTTCACTCCAATATTCATACACAGTCAATACAAATGCAACTCTAATGTCCCTAGTTAACGCAGCTCTTGGGTTTTTTTTTCTTTCTTCCAATGTTAGAATACTTAAAACTATATCTTGTATTTCTATTGCTCTTATTTTTACAGCAAAGCTCAACATGGTAGGAACTTAAGTGTTCAACTTCTTTCTGTTGGTAATATGATACTCCCAGCATGCAGGGATTTCTAAACTAGGAAGTTCTGCAGTTGCCTTTTGTGTATTGTAGAAAGCAAAAATATAAGTATATGATAACAAGAGGTAATATGGGACCTGAGAATCCTGTGACATCTTTTAGATACTCATTTGCTCCACATAAGAAATTATTTTTTACTTGAAATTTAAAATAAACATATTATCCCATTACATTCCCACATTTATGGTACTGAAATACTCTGGGCATAATCCTACAGTTCCTGTAAGTTAATGGAACCTATAGAACAGCACAACACAAATCAAATTCCATTGAAAAGACAATATTTATGCAGTTGACCATAATTTTCAATGTCACATGCAAGTGCATCATCCTAGATGTTAGAGTGAAATTCCTTCACATTCACAAGACCAGATGCCCTATAGATTGTAAACAGCAATGAAGTGCCTGACTGTTGCACACTTGTATGAACACACTAAAAGTTCATAACTCAGGGAAGTTATAACAATTTGAAGTGCTGAGGGCTAGAAATCTCAATAAATAAAACAAATTCACACTTTTTTTTTTAAAAAAAAACATCAGAAGGTTCTGTCTCAAAAGTTTAAGCAAAGAGTGATAATGAGTAATTTCTCATAATTTCAAACCAACTCTGATCCCAAAGGAAAAATAATTGACTCAAAGTTGCATGTCTCTGAGATTGTTTATTGTTTCTCAAAAAACTTAACTGGATTACAAGTTGGTTAAAAGTTGTTGTCACTGCTGATGTTAACTTAGAAGCAATCAGACAAAGTTCAGAAGAGAACACAAAAATAAATAAAGACATAAATAAAAGCAAGTGAGCAAGCTCCCACAAGTATTCAGCTGTCCCAGATGCCTAGGAAATACCCCTTCCTTAAATACACACAAGGCAGGACATGGACATTAGATGGCAAAATGATTTGACAGTACCTTAGCTAAGTTGTTTAGAATTGTGACTGAATTTAATAAATCACATTAATTTTTTCATCAGTCCTAAAATACAGAAATTCCCCAATCAGAAATAATTTGGGTTGTGGGTTTTTTTTGTCAAGATAGATGATGTCATTATTCTACCACTCTGACATTCTACAGCTACTTATACCACTGCAATGGGGACGTAAAAGCACTGTTATTCTGATTAGACAGTGTTTTACACTCCACTTTTCGGGACATGAAAGACTATAAAGCTTTTTTTCTTTTTCCATTATCAGGCAGTTGAACAGAAAACATTACTGACTGACCTTTATGTTAATGAGGCTAAATAAAAACACAGATGGCTTTTACTAAGTGAAGGAACTGAAAGTAATGATGTGCAATCTTAAGCCACTGTCCTGCAAAATCAGGGACCAGGATGAACAGAAATCTGATTATTCTAGCTGAGTAAGAAAGCTCAAATAAACATATCCTCTCTGTCTGAATCCTTGTCTACACTAAAAAATTGACTCATTTCAAAGAATGGTTGTCAAGAATAAGTCCCCTTGAAGTAATATTTGAGTTTTTCTACACAAAACAGTGATTCAACACCATTTTGGAAAATCTTCTTGAGACATAACTTTTTAGGAAAAATGAGGGTAACGGATTGAGTCCAAGGACCCAGAGATGTGAAATGCAATTTCAGGTGTAAGCCTTCCCATGGCCTAAAGAATGACAAAGCAAGAGCCAGAAAGAATTATCATGTGACTTGTCTCATGTGTCTTTCCCTAGCCAATCATATTTGCATTCAAAATGAACCAGAGCAACTTGAAAATCTTGTAGTCTGATATGGTTTTTGTTCTATACATGAGATTTGCAAAAACACAACAAAATGTTTGTATACATTTATGAAGGTTTCATAGGTTCAGATAGTTCCATGAAATGATCACAGTTAATCAGCATTTAACAATCAAAAATAAAATAGTACATAAAAAGTAAGTATGTTTTGTTTTACTTATGAACTCTCATGTATACAAAATGATTGCAAATTTACTTTACATCCAAATTGCATTTGGTTATTACTGGTATTTAGCTGTAATAATATGAACAAAAAAGACGACTTCTTCCCTTAACCCAGAGTTTTGACATTTAAAATAGTCGATGTTTATACCGCACATACAGCTTCATTCAACCACACCTTGCTTAACACTATAATTTATAATATCACAAAAATGAAAGCCTAAATTATCCTCTTAATAAGGAACAGTTTTGCATAATTTTCAGTAGTTTTACCACTTCCTGAGTGTGTTTGTGTTGGTTTTGTGTGTAGTTCTGGATTTGTCATTAAAGTTGTTTCTTCTGCTAGATCTCACCTTTTAGAGTGCTGAAAGGTGCTCTGAAAAATAATCTATTTAAATGGAACAGAATTTATGGCAAGAGAATTATGTTTGTTTCAAGATGCCTGAAACCCCAGCCCGTTGAGAGACTGTTGAAACTCCACTGGACTTTTGCATCGGTGGATGGAGTTCCAACCATTTCAATACCAAGGAGTCAAAGAAATTACTAAACAGAAATGTTCTAGTAATTGCAAAATATTAGTCTGTTCCTTGGGATTGTTCTATATAATTTCTTTTTTTTAGGACTTAGTCCAAGCTCGTTTTAAAATGCCTCAGGTGACAGGGCTCTTTCCATTTGCACAGACTAATAGATCTTCATTGGAACATTTTTCCTGATACCCTAATTGATCCTTTTTTCAACTTCATCCAGTTAGCTGGTTTTGTACACCCTGGAGACAGAGTAAATAATTTCTTTCCCTGCTTCTCTAGGTACCATTCAAATAACAACAAATGGTTGCAACTTCCATTCAGTCAAATTTACTTACTTAATTTTTTAAAATCTTGCCACACGTTCAACATCACATTTCTTGTCTTTATCAAAAAAACAGAGCCTCCATCAAGATATTGAATGCAAAAGTGGCAGCTGAAGAACATTTCAGGGGTGGGTGGGGACCACACGGGTGGGCAACATCAAAGATTGCTGGTACTAAAGAAATGGCTCTGTTGTGCTTGTCATTGGGATGGAGGAAGCCTCTTATGCAAGCTGCAGTGAGGCAGAGTGTGTGGCTTGTGCCCAGTGAGATGGATGTGACAAACTACATCTCCCCTGAGTGTTCAGCTGGTCTAGACACCAATAGTTTCCAAATGAGTCTTTGCTTTGGATCATTTTCTTGATGTTCTTTAAGAGAGGTTAGCTGAAAATTTTCTTCTGCTCTCTCTGTTGTTCGTAATTTAATTTGATAAGTTGTCACTAGCCAAGATGGATCTAGATGGTTTAGGCGATAATTTCTGGAGACAATTCCTCTCTATGCTGCTCTTTTATACACTCTTGAAAGCCATCACTCTTTTTGATGAGTTGACAGTGACCCCTCCCACTGCTCACATTTGGACAAGGGATCTCAAAATGTCAAGCCTCATCCATGCCTACATAATGAAGGACTGGTCAAGTAATCACACAGAATGAGACCTGCTTCCTGTTACTGGGGATCAAGGAGGCAGCAGTGCTGGTTTGCACTTGTCAGATTAATCATATTCTTATTTTGGCCAATATTCCTAGAAAACCTCTATCATTTGCAGAGTTTCCAATTGAAATCTATGGAGGCAAGGGGAAAAAAACAAGAAAAAAAAGAAAAAGAAAAGACATAGCTATTCCATCTGAAGTCTGGAATAATTTATGCTGCTATAGCAATTTACCAGCATTGATCTCTGTGTAGAAATCCACCTTACATCAGTAGAAAAAGAACGAGGATAAAACATGGTCCATGAAATTGTTTTTCACTTGAGAGTTTTTTAGACAGAATAAGCTGCAGATTGTGCTATGAGCATCTTTTCAACCATAATACATAACCCTTTGAAACAAGAAGGACATGAAATCTAAAGCAAAGAACTTTTGGTGGAGGTGGGGAGAAAAATGGCAAAAGCCCACAGAGTAAATGAAAGATACAAATTTAACTCACTTTTCAGAGACAAGTACGTGTGGATATAGTAAAATTTCATCCATTGCCTTTGCATTTACAAGAGATACTTATATCTGGCTATCAGGTTATTTGCTACAGAAATACTGTGTCCTGTTGCTGTTTGAACCTTCTAAATATGTTTACCCTCTGGAAGACAGTATCTTTGACTTAAAAGAAAATTGAACTATGCTGGGTAATTTTGTAACTATTTTCCTTGCATTAGGGAAAGAAAACCGCATAGAGGAACATTCAAGTAGTCCTGCTATCTTCTATGATGTTACTGGAATAATTCAGCAAGCAGAATTTGGGGCCTGTTAATTTTAGCAGATATTCTAAAGCATATTGTTCCACCTAATACAACAATTTAGCTGAAACAATAGTAACATAATTGACAAAATTACATAATAATTACAGTGCTTTAGAGTGAGCTATATTAAGGTATGACTCATCACTCAATACATAAGAAGGTACAGAACTACGTCAAATCCAGCAGTGCAGTGCAGTATAGTGTAGCTGCAGCCAAAAATGAAATTTAAAATCAGCAATCTTTTGTTAATAAGTGGGGGGAGGAGGGGAATTAATGGAAAGTATGACTATGAATTTTGTTTTACTTTAATGAATTAAATTTAAAAAGTGACAAGGAATAATTGTACAATTACAATTAAGATTTACATCTTTTTTTCAGAAAAATGTTTAATACATTTTACTATTTGAACCTCACACTTCCTCTGGCAATACTTGTAATAGTTTGCTTTATTGAAAAGGGAGAACTATTCCACACCTCAGCTGGGGAAATGATTGGTGAAGTGGAAAAGCAATGATGGAATTTTCTGAGATAATTACATTTTTTTGTTAGAATACTTAATCAATGATCATTTTGAAAGAAAAGCTGCACAGTGTAACAATCAAGCATAAAACACATAACTTCCCAAGAAACATTTCGAATTATTTTCTATAATAGAATTCAGTTGAAAACAATTCTTTTAAAAACTGCAGAAGTTGAATATGTGCATCTTGGACAAAACTGTATTGAAAATTTCTTCCTTGAATAAGCCTTACTTGTTATGCAAAAGATATATATACCTTCTATCATTTTCCGATCTGTTAATACTTTCCTTGATAATAAACATAGTCCCAATTAAAGACATTATTCAACAGCACAATTATACATCATTAGAAAAGTTACTATGCTAAGCTTTTTCTATCAAAAAGTGGGATGGTTTGTACTCACCAGGTGTAAAATTATACCGAGCAGAAAACCCAATAGATTCCAGCTCACCATCAGCAAAAAATTTAATCCATAGGAATCTGCCACTGGATTTTATCATAGGTGGATTTTGCTGTCCACAGAAACGTCCAATGATTGGGGAAAAGCCAAAAGGTCCATCTCGTACTTCAATATGGTCAAATTTACACTCCCAAGAAGGCTCTATGGAATATTTTTCATCAAAGTGTAGTTCAATGCATTGTCTAGGGGCAGCTAGAGATGAAAAGAAAATTATCTTATTATTTTCTAAACCAAGACCCTTCAAACCTAAAACAAAATTAAAGAAAATCAATTATATCAATTTTGTATGCATCTTAGCATTTTGCTTAAAAACTTGTTTGAATATTAGTACATCTATGTTTTTATAGATTTTATACCATCAGCTTACTTGTCTATTCTTTACCTCTAAAAAAGTGCTCATGTCAGCAGTTCTTAGCAGAACTAAGAGAGATATCCGTGATGTAAAACAAAACACAGTTTAGGAACAATTGGTTCAAACACAAAATCTTTCTAAGAAACTTACGCAGTGGAAAACCAGTGTTTTCTTATATTTGGGGAGGGAAATGTTAATCAGAAGACCTTTTTACCTAATGCTTACAAAGATGAAGGAAAAACTGATCAGAACTGTGCTATAGTAAGAAGGACAAATTCTGTTTCTATATGTATTGCAGTCAATGACAAGCTTGAGTGTAATTGCTTATACTCAGAATTACTTATTCTCATTTGAAACATAAGGACAAGTGTAGTGAATTCTCACTTAAGAAACTAGATAACAATGAAGCAAAACTAACATCTAACTAAAGAGCAAACAGTATTCTACCGAAAACCTTGAAGAAACTTTATAGTGGTCACTTAATTAGACATAAAACCCATCTTTATTCATAAATACTAAGGCTAGTGGCAGTCAGAGTGATCTCTAAAAGAAATGTTCCCTGGCATCTCCTGTATAAAGCAGAATAGTTACTGGTTGAACTACAGTATTTTCTTAAAAGGAGAAAAAAAAATCATGGTTTTGTCTACAAATGTTAACAGATGCAGCGTCCCTGAGGTGTGCTGTTCCTATGCTTAATCCTGTCCATAGCAAAAAATGTATGCCTTCAGTGTCTAGATCATGGTGCGATATAGCCTTTTGTTGACAAAGCCTTCTGCTAAGACAAGGGTTTGTTGTGTCACTGCCTGCTGTGCCTCTCACGGGATCATGTCCTACACTTTACACATATTAGAAGAGGTTGAAATTGCTCTGAGTTTTGCCAGAGTTACCATTCTTTTCACATGAAGACATGCAAGATCAAACTCCAAGCTAAGCGCATAAGCTTGACATGGAAACTGCTGGCACTCCAGCAGTCGGTATCCTTCCATTTCTTTCCTCAGGAATAATAGGAAAACTACCAGTGTGAGTAGAACTTAGATCTTGTATGTATTTCAAAATGTTTTAAATTGAAGCTTTTGGGACGAGCTCATTACTCACATAACAAGGGAGACTATTTAAAATGAACTAAATAAAAAACAGTAGGTAAATCTTATAATCATTACATAAGAGCATACAGTCAGATCCCATTTACAACTATTTCCTGTAAATAAATACAGCCTCATTTTATAAGACTCATTGAAGAAGTTAATAAAACACGTTATTTGAGAAGAAAGATTATTTTAATAGCTTTACTTTCAAAGTTAGTGTAATTGAGTGATTGGTATTTACTGAAATATTTAATTTAACATAAGAAAGAAACCTTATCTACTGTTCTCAATTTGAAGAAATTCACATTTAGGGAAGTACTTACTATTGGCTTGTTGTTATTTATACCAACTCATAGAAATTTGTGATCTTTGTCCCCATACAAATTCAATAGCAAAATCAAAACCTAAAACTTTACATATAATTGCACCAAATTCACAGATTATGGAAATTAAATTACTTTGAAGGTATGAAAAAAAACTTACAAAATTAAAATCAGATAATAAAGCTTGTAAAGAAGATCTTATTAACACTACCTTTGGTGAGGTTTGAAGACCAAAGTAGATCTTTTAGATTATAGTAAAAGACTGAATAATTGGAAGACATCATTGATTAATTTTATTCAGATGTTTCCACACTTGACTTCACATATTTATAACAAATATTGACTTAAACATAACTAAGCATTACTAGTGCAGAAGAGAATAATCAGCACCTTTCAATCTGGGATCATATTTTTGTATGCTGTTATTCCATTTAAGGAGATTTGTTGAGAACTACTCTTCATTCACCTAGGGAGTGCAGAGTCAGGTGTCAGAAACTCCATCCTGACAATGCTTTAGGTAATCTTAAGAATGCTCATCAAGGCTTGAAAATCTTATACACTCACTATTCAATTATTATGCTATTAACCTACCTAAAGCTTTATTGTAATGTTTTAATGTTGCAAACTAGATATGAAGATGAATTCTGCTAGGAGTGTTAGTGTCAGACAGCATCATACCACAGTGTATGGCTGCTCTTCTTTCCACGTCAACAGAGATACCTGCTTCAAAAATGGCTTACACCGTTAACGTAATACATTTGTCCTTCATAAACTTCCTGTGGTAGGCCTTCACTACTCTATTTCATACCAAAAGGAGGCTTACAAGTGCTGGCCTATAGTTAAACCCTTAACAGGTCTTCTCTGAATCCAAGACTCATGTAGCGAACGATAAAAATGGGCGTGAGGCCCCCTTTGAATTGTAGCTCAGTCATTTGATATGGTTTTTGGTGTTAAAAAGGAGCCCTAAAGTCAATTAAAGCCTCACTGTAATATAAAAGGAGTCTTTGTTGGTAAAAGAGAATCAGGCCTACAGAGTTACGCATGAAATCTATTGACTCGGTGAAAGCATAGCCTGAGAAAAAACTGCACAATTTCCACACCCTCCATGTGGCTCTCTGAATCTCACGTTGCAAACTAGTTTCACGATCAGAATATTGCTATAGTTTTCTCTGCTTTTAGTTATTTTTCAACAAAGTCAAGACAAGGCTTTTCCTAGTGAAGCTCAGTTCTTGCTAGAGGATCGGAGAGAATCACATCAGCTCAAGTAGTGCTCAAGAAAGAGTTTCTACTTTGCCCCAAAGCTCCCATGTGTAGAGGCTGCTCCACTTTAAGAAGGGAGCATTGACTATTCATTAGCAGCCTTTCTCCACTGTTAAACAAAACAAGGCCAGGGAATGAGTCTGGGGGCTGAACCACTGACCATTTACACTCCTTAAATGTTAAAATCACCTCCTGGCATCATGTTGGCCATGCCAGGCAGAACTGACAAAACCAGTTCTTAGGCACGATGTGGTGGTTCGCATCAGTCAAGGACCATTCACCGCAAGCGGTTTGTATCCGTTCTCTTGACTGTGAAGGTGAAAGGAGTTAATCTGCACGTGTGTGATAGTGCCTTAAGGCCAGTGAACATTTCCTGACCTGTTTTAGGTATTGGTATAGGTACTGCCCTTGTCCTAGCCTGCTCTGCAAGCTAGTCCAAACAGCATGAGGTCCTTTCTCCTAACTCTCCGGAGGAATGCAACACTTGGTGTTTCTGTGACTGTGAGAACTGTGGTGATCACAGAAGATTGGGCAAAGGGTGGAAGCGCTGCTATACATGCATCCATGCACCTTTTCATCATGTGCTTTTAAATGCACCTCTGTGCTTCATCTTGTACAATATTTAGAGTTAAATGTTAAATGCTTTGTTTGCAATAATCTACCTAAGAAACAAAATTATTCAAATCTTCCTGGAAATGACCGTAAGGGATGAAAACACACAATTCAAATTCCCAACTTTGACTTCCTTTTAGTGAAAAAGGTATCATTTCAGACTTACATTCTGGCTTTAGCAAAGGATTTCTTTGCCAAATGCAAGCTAAAACAAGCAGGTATTGTATAACTACGCATCTTGTGCCACAGCTTTTGCAACAAAGTGTGTGCAAATGTGGTCACAGTAAAACTTACAGAAACACAGTAAGAACAAGTCCAGAATAATGACTAATAATAAGGTACGTATAGCTACAGAAAACCAAACCAAACCAACCAAACAAAAAGCCCAGAATACGCAATTCTTCCAGACTGGATTGGAATCTGGCCGTCTAATCAGAAAAGAAAGGATAGAGCGGTCATTTCTCTTATTCACAGGTAAAGCCCATTCACATCTTCAGAACAACTTCTGTGACTACGATGTCAAGAAAAGTTGTTGTCAAGTCCAAATGAAATATATCGAAGCTGCCTCATAAAATTATTTTACTTCAAATCTCAGAAATCTTCCATATTTAGCTTCCAATTTTGTTTCTTCAGAAATGTTTAATACCATGGAAAGACTACTTAATGCTTGCATGTCTTGTCATATTTTTCATCTAATTATCTTACACCAGTGCTGTCTTGAGATTTTAGATTCAATGAAAAAAAAGGCATTGGGTTCCAACTTGCAGTAGAACAGTTGCAGCAAAACCACACAGTTAAGGTTTTAATTCTGATCAGCCTCTAAGTCTGTGTAGCTGACAGCTGAAGTTAAGCGAAAAATCTGTTTCAATTTACCAGACTGCATGGAAATGAGACATTGAACTCAACACCTACCCCCATCTATCTGAGCTGCTACTGTACTAATAGTTTTCAATAATCCTTGGTCTTTCTGGTTGTCCGGCTATTATCGATAAGAAAGCCACCTATATCCTCCTTTTAAAAGAAGATTCTTTCCTTGTTTTGATGAAAACATTTTGAACACAAAAATCACTGCAAAATACAAAAGGCCTTTGAGCAGAGGTTTTTTGTACAGTGATACGTGACCATTTTCTAACACCTGTGAAATATCTAGGCTTAAAGAGTTTAATGGTCTTTAGTGAAATCATGGAGGACCTTCAAGAAAGCTAACTCTAAATGTCCACAAACATATAAAGTGGAAGATTTATTTCATATCTCCGTAAAGCAAGTCCATACTTACATTTATAAATAAGCATTTAGTTATTAAAAACTGAAGAATGGATAAAATCTTACATGTATTTCACTTCCAGGATTTCTAAATGATTTCTTAAGATATATTATGTAAAGTATGACTATCCCACTCCCCAAATATTTTTAACACAAACAAAAGCCTTTGCTCCTACAAAATCTCCTGTGCAAATTTCCCTTCGGAGCACACATGCCAAATTTTCTGCAGCCTGGCAAAGGCTAATGCTGCCACTGCTGTGTTTTTTCCAGGCAGCTTTGAATTTTGCCAGGTTAGAGTCATGAATATGCGAAACAAGGGTGAAATTGAGCCCAACAGGGAATTTAATGTGTATACTCAGCTATTTCCTACGTTTTTTATATGCCCAATAAGACTGAAAGAAAAAAACCAGAACAAATTCTCAATGCATTTTGAAAGGCAGATGGGATTCACCAGAAGCTCCTCTACAGCATAATAATTTTTGTACCGAGTCTATGACTTCTGGATGACCTAAAGGATTTCTTTTAGAAAGGCATCCAATCTGAACTTTAAAATTTCTAGTTGTTCCAATAGTTAATTATCATTACTACTAAAATAGAAGAAAAGAAAAAAAAAAAAAAAAGGAAGAGAAAAGGAAACTTCTAGCTGTTTGATCTGCTTACGCCTTTGACTGCTAGGATAGAAGCCTCTGCAGTCAGAAATCCTCTTCTCTTTTAGAAACTCACAGTCTATGATCATGGCAATTTTTGCCAGCTCCTTTACTTCACCAAAGTAATTTTGAAATGATAAAAGGCTTGCATACATTTAAGATGAGCTACAATGTGGGGGAAAAAATTGTATCGAGATGAAATTCAATTTTATTACAACACACTACATGCTCGAGTCCTCACTCAAGACCACTAAAGTCAGTAGGAAATGTGTTTGGGGGAAGCCATCAGAATTTGCCCTAGATTGTGTTCGATAGAAAAAAATGAAGGAATGAAAGCAAGCAGGCAGGAAGGAACCTGGTGATTCATATGTGTATTTAAACTCATGTCATACAGCTGTCAGTACGGTATATACAGTCCCGGTATGCTGAACTCTCTAAGACTTACAAAGGGGAGATAGCAATGTGGGAATGCTAGAGTGATCATATCGACAGTCCCCCTAGTTTGGTACTTGGTATTCAACAGCAACCAGAAGCTATTTGAAGCATATTGGAATCTCAATACTAAATATAGGAATAAGATGCATATGGAGATGTTTCTGTCTTACTCTAAAAATGAATGGATGTTTGTGTCCTGGATTAGCAAGGATTGGCCACTCCATAAATTGTTATCTGACCTCAAAGATATTGCTATTAGTAAAATAATTAATCCCTTTTTTTTTCAATGCTTTAACTTCAATATCTTATGCCAATGAGTTCCACGGAATATAAAAGATATGGGGAAAAGTTTTCACTTGCTAGCCTTCTTTATAATCTCCTGCCATTTTTATATGTTGTAAAAAGAATAAATATGGACAAATAATTGACCGTAATTACAAAATAATTTTGTTGTCCTTCAGTGTTGCTCCTTTTGCCTCTTTTGAAAACTGCCACTTTTAAAAATACCATTGCCCAGACATCTTACTACACCTCTGTTTATTTTTGTGACATCTTTCAGAAATGACTATTCCTGATCTTTTTAGAAGATAGACATGGGGAGATTAGAGCTGAAAATGTTGTGCAATATGCATGGTTCTCATCAAATTATACACTGAGAGAGCTGCTATTAACCCAGGTTTTAAAATACCTGGTTGCAATCCAAACTGTTGATTATGGCTGGACAGGAAGCAGAAAATATCAGTGTTGTAAGAAATTACGTGCAACTGGTTTTTGCCAGATTGACGTTTCCCATAAAATATAACAAGATGTCTGTTGAGTTCAGATTACTCTTTTTACTATACATTGCTCCAAACTTGTCAACGTGGAATCTCATCTTCTTCATAGAAGCTGGCTGATTAAATCTTTCCTTCCTAAATTGTTCTTAGACATTTCCAATTTGAGCTATTCTAAATCAGGTTATTTCAACAGCATATTTTGCCACCTTTCAGCTTCTTAACTATATTTTTATAAGTACCTAATTACTATAATAAAGACAAAGGTCTTTACAGTCAAAGGCTTTCAGGCACCTTCTTACTAAGAGGAGGAACACCTTATGGCCTGAGATACTGGACTAGGGTTTACAAAAATGGTCTTTTTTTTTTTTTCCCCACACTCTTTCTCTTTAATGATAAAACATGTCTCTGTGTTTCAGATCCCTGAAGGTAAAACAGGCTTGCTTCTTCCCAGCCTCACAGAAATGTTAGAAAAATAATTTGATCAATATATGCAAAAAGACCTGGATCTAGCAACATAAGTGTAACAAAAAATATAAGGCTAAGTAGTACATATCGAAGGTATAAATTTATCTTTTTTTAAATTTTCATTTTAAATCAATTACTAAACTATGAAAGAACTTAAATGTTTACCATACATCTGCTTAAATTTTGGACTCAAGTGGGAAGACTGGACAAGCATAAATTTTCTTTAAAGGGCCTGTTTGACTCCATGGTTTATAATCACCTCTTTACTTCTGACTTCTGTCAGGTTACCTAGCACTAAAGTGGAATTCAGAGATCTCAGTCATTTTGCTGTGATTTTTTTTTCCTAAACAATAAATACAACATTTACTATCCATCATTTCCCTGGCAGGTTTTTATGAAATATATTTCTTTTAGTAACTCAGCACTGGATTTGGAAAGACAGACTGTTTTCTAAAAGGGACTTGTGAGGAGTTCTAAAGCATCTAATTTAATTTGAATCAGCTATACACCTTTAGAAATCTCTCTTGATACTACCTGCATCTTTAGGAAAATAAATATTTCTATAATTCCTGGCTCCATCATTTGTAGTTAATAATTCTATCCAACCAAGCATGCATAGAACAAGCGTGAGTGTTGTATTCTGCATGTATTCACAACTCATGAATGAATTTTCTTAGTTCCAATGACTTACCATTCTGTACCTGATTCATCTTTTCTGCGACTAAGCTGTGACAGTATCTAATCTCTATTACTTTCCACAGATTCATTTTTGCAACAATCCTTTCAACATCTGTTGTGCTAAGACTGATGAAAAGAAACAGCATAACTTGCTTGTAATACACCTCTAGCCTTTTTCACATCACTTCCATGCCTGCAACTGTCTACTCTAAAACCCGTGTCTTACAGCTGTTTGGTGTTAATGTTTATTCTTTTCTGCTATTGTTTTGTTTTGCTTTGTTTTTCATTTATTTTCATTTCTTATGAACAATTGGATGGAAAATAATTTTTACACTCACTATATGGATATTTTCTGTATGACCGTCTTTACTGTACTTTGCCTAGCTATGCTTGTCATCCCTGATTCAGTTACGATAAGTTTAAAATATCTATAGGAAAGTCAAAAGCATTTTCATTTCCTGTGTTCATTTTTTTTATTCATTTTAAAATATTATTTCTTCTGTCATGTTACAGCATTTTAGGTTCTATTCGTTTTCTGAATATCCTGAAATAAATTATACTGTGTTTATTACTAAGTGACTCATGCATACTTACCACCTGAACTAATTTATGAGTGATGTCAGGACATAAATCAAGTATTTTCCAGTATTTCTTGGTATGCTCTACAAAATTTTTAAATTTTTTACGAAAAAAACCGAAAAAGATCTTTGCTAAATCTTGTGTCTTGAAAAGATTTATCATGATCATATAGGCTTTACCTACTCTTCACATATAATAAAATAAAACACTTTTTTTTTTTATACAGTTGGTGATAGAATATAAAGATTCTTCTACTGGTCACCTTCTATAATGTAGACGCATTCTCTGTCAGGAGGATACTTGTTGGGGTAATTGGGAGAAGTGAAGATGCCTCCTTCTGCATATTTTGTCCAAGTTCCACACTGCACTGGTTTCTGTCCTTCGGAAGTAGTTTGCTTTTCTGTGAAACGATCACATTAAGCATTATATAATTAGCTCACAAATTATTATGTCCCTATGACACTTAGAACTCTTACAGAATAAAACAGTCCCTTCTGTCAGTGGCCTCAGCTTTTTTCTGCTGAGACTAAGAGTATGATCATGGACCTGGGGGAAAACAAGGCTGTTCTTTAGGGGTACAAACATGTAATTTTTACTCAAAACATTTTTTCAAAGCAGAGGAGAGGCTTGGATGTCTAGGGGAAGACGTATTTATATAGCTTTTTAAATAATAACCTTGTAGGAAAAGCACATGCTCAAGAAATGGGCGACATGAGTTTCCCACTTGTGTACCTCAAAAGGCTCAAGCATGTGCTCTGTCAGCAAGCTATGTGCTGTAATACAGAAATACATCAGAGCTGCAAAATTAAGAAAAAACCCCACAGAATTATGACACAATATACACATGGTTTTAAATTCATGGCAGCTTGACTCTATATTCACCGGACAGAGATAGACGGGGGAATTCCTGGATTCTGGTTTGTAGATTATTTTTATCTTGCTGTTTGCTGTAAAATTAATAAATAGCTCTGGGACCCGGAATCACAGCCCAGAACTCTCCTCCTCCTAGGTGAATCATCGGAGAGCAGAGTCAGACCTTCTTCTTGGTTTTCTTCCTAGCCTGAAACTCTTGCACTCCTTTCTGCACGTTGGCAGAGAGCCTGGAGACAGAGGTTTGAGTCTGTTCAGGCTGAAGAAGGTGAAGGATCACTTCCTGGGCATCGTGCTTTAACAAGTAGGCTAAAATAAGATGGGTTCTTCATAGGGAAAAATACCTAGGCTGGTATTAAAATGATGGACAGTAGGTTCTAAACCTCACACAGGTGTCCAAAAAGGACTCCTGTGTTTTGCTCTGAATGAGGTATCTATATCCAAGGGGTGTCCCGTCTAACTTCAGCCTCTGATGTGTAGAGCCGAGTTGTTTGAGGCTCCCTCTTACGATCCATGGAGGGAGACAGGCACCTTCCAAGGATGATTTTAACCACCTGAGATCCGTCTTATGCTCTGCAAGGGTTTCTATTTCTTCCTGGTCTGAGTAGGACACGGATCCTAACTTCCTGAAATGAATTCAGGCCTGCAGGGACTGAGCATTCAGTCCCCAAGGAGTTCAGACACACACTGTGCTCAGCAGCTCGCCCTGCTCGGCTCTCACCACACTTAGCATCCAGGGCATTTAAGACCCTCTTTCTATCCCCACCCTGCACAAAGGCACCCATGATACCCAATTTCAGATTTCGAATTCTACTTCAACAAGCAACTTCTAATTTAACAAGCAAAAAGATCTTAAGTGTTGATAGCTCAGTGCTCAAACTGGACTTCCCAATTTGAAAGTGGGGACGCTTTACAGTCTTCGGTTAGAGTCAGGCTGAGCCTTCAGTTACATCTAGCTGCGGATCAGGTCACTAACTTGCTAAAAAAAAATACCACTGCATTTTTGTGTGTGTACAGGCACACTAATACCCAGAACAAATGAACAAAGGACAGACACTGGAAGTAGGCGAACTACTAAAAATTTCAAGAACTAAACTAACAACTCAAATCCATACTTGGGACTCTAATATAATGTCTGAAAAAAATGAATGACATTTACATACCTGTTCCTTTTTTGGTTGCCCCAGACAAATGTAGGATGATTAGACTTGCTACAACTGAAAGAGAAATATGCATTAGATATCACAGTGTGATAGTGCCTGCAATCAAATCAATTGTAAACATCTATCTTAGAAGAATACAAGTTAAATAGAATTACTGTAAGAAAAATGTTTCATGTTTACTTGCATCTTTAAATTTCACATTTTGTATAAACAAGTTTCTTTCTCATCTCTCCTTGTAGGTATTTATCTTCGTAAATGTATCCAAATAAAGAGGAGATCTTTTGGGTTTAAAACAAAATCCCCAGGCACTGATGTTTCCCTCCTATTTCTTTTCTTTTTTTAATACTAGAGAAAAACATTATACCAATATTTATTTATATAATCGTAGCTTGGGCCAGTGATAGAAAAGTGGCTGCTTTTAACAGAGGGAGACAAAGGCCTGCTAAGTTTCAGTGCCACTGGACTCACTAATGTCTCTCGCTATGGCATAACAGAATTTGAAAATGAGTACTGGGAGTATGAAAGAAGTGAGGGGTTGGGTTCTTCACATCTATCAAAGCATTTGCAAATCCCCAGTGAAGTAAATTATTGTGTGTGCTTAACAGTCTCATTAATCTAGTTTGTTTGACTTGTCGAGAGGGTGTTGCTTTGTGCTGCAGTGAATCTGCAGCCCATTTTACAAACAGAAATCTCCTATTTCCACCATGATAGGACAGCTATGCCTCTGGGGAACAAATGTGACCTTTCTGAGACGGACTTCAACCTGGAGATAACTCCTGAGTTCCTGGGAGTTTCCAAATATAAGATTTTAACTAGAAAAGGCTAAGGGGCAAACACTTAGGCTAGTCATAATGAGAGTCCTTTGGAAGATCAAAGTGACTAGCTAGCTACCTGATGAAGAAATCATGCACTGATGATAGCATTTTCTTGTCATCACCCATATCTTCTTTGGCTATTGGAGAAAGTGGGATAGAAAGAGCATAAGAGAACAGATCCGTCAGTTCTTGGAGTGCTCAGGGTTTTGACCCCAGCTAGTTTGGTGTTAAACACGGAAATAATGCCCAGACTGCACTGAAGTGGGGATGAAGTTGTGTGTTTATTCTGAGCATTTTGGATTGATCAGCTGCTATTCATATTGTTGACTATGATGAGGAATTGATGGACCTGTGGTCTTTAACAAATGTAATTGAATGGCATACTTTTCTCTTCTTATCCCCAAGAGACAAGAAAAGTCATCATGGGCTAGTAACTAGCTACGTAAATGTTCCTTTCAAAGATGGTGCTCGCATAATTTTCAGCTTTTATACTGCAAATTGTGTGCAATTTTTACCCCGAAGGAAGCCATTCTCCATATTTCCAGTATTCTGATGGCACTGAGATCTCTATTTCTATGCCTTTGACCCTTCTTGTGTGACAGAGGGTTTGAGGCATGGATGATGGCTACCTTATTAAGCAGGGAAAGGCTGAAGTTCTGGGAGAATGAAGGCTTGGCAGCATATTCGTTATTTCTTGGTCAGGCTCACAGCCCCTGTGTCTTTTTGAATCCCTCAGCTAACAGAGACGGATGTTGGCAGAGCCAGTAGTTTAAAACTCTTCTGTGTCATGGGCATTCAGTGAGAACATCACATCTTCTGCTTGGATCTGAATACTACCCAACCATTCATGCCCTTACTCTCCTCGGGGATGGATTCTGGAAATACATGCTAGCTGGGACTCTGCCTGCCGGTGGTGTCAGAATCTAAAGGCAATGCAGGATTCGCTCATTTACTAAGTTGCTCATTTACTTTAGCTGGGTTTCATGCAGTGAACATACTGCATCTATGCCTGTAATCCTCACCAGTCAAAACCTAACTTCTCAATAGTGTAAGGTGGATTGGTGTTAGAATATGGAGCCAGCTGATGCCATTCTTTCTGCCCACAGATTTATGGAAGCTAGAATAGGACGCACAACAGCCAAACAAACCCCATGTGAGAAATGTTTCTTCTTAGGCAATTAATAACTATTCATGCCTGATTCTTACAGGTTCATTTCAAGCACCTTTACCTATTAGCTCTCCCCTCCTTTTCTATGTAGAAAAAAATTGAAGTTCAGAGAAGTAAAGAGAGTTGGTTCAAGTCACAGAGATATTATTACCAAGATGACAGAAAAAACACAGATCCTTTCAATTCCAGCTGTAACCGCTAGAAAGGATGCTTCCAAGTCGCAGAGCTATGTTATTCCAAAGCAGGGAGCTATACTTACATATCATCATGTCAGTATTGATTATTAATAAGGAGTCAAAATAATCTTGATCATAAAACATAATAGACAAGAAAAGACTAAAAGGCTAAGTTTTTTCTGGATGTATCACATCTAACATTTGGATAGATGAAGTGAAATACTCCTCCTGTATTTCAAAAAAAGCGAAAGCTTCTTGATTCGGTGGCATTAACACCAGCATCACCAAAATCTGTATATAGCTAGAAAGTAATTAAAATTGTGGGCTTTATGGGAAAAGATAACACAATATTTTTTACTTAAGCAGTCAAGGCGGTCCATTTTATTCTATGACCCCTTGCTTTTTTCTTTCTCAAGCCACAGGAAAACAACAGTGCTTCTCACAGAGGAAAAAAGAACAAAAAAAAAGACCCCAAAGAGACCACTCATGCAATCTTCACTCATTGAAAACTGTCGCTTGGGAAGCTTTGACAGTACGGCAACAGTAGTGTGATTATCTGGGTTTGGGAATTATTTTAAAGAAGTTTCCACCAAATTTCTTGTTGCATTCTCTCTGCCTTCCTCCTCCTCCTTTCCCTCCTAATCACGGGTGTAATTATAATCATGCTTTCTAGTGCCACTCTGATTACGCATCTTTGCATCTTTTGGGATCTGTGCATTTTTCCATTGCAAGCTGTACATTAAGAGATTTAATCCTCGGCCAGGCAGCTTTTTGGAGGCTGCGATTTGGCATAGACATGGCTTAGCCCGAGCGAAGAGTTGTCGGACAAGCAATACCTGGCCATAGCGCTCCTATTTTACAGGTGCGGGCGTAGAGAGAGGTGCCGGGAGGAACTGTGGCCAGTCAAACCCCTTCAGTAGAGTGGACCCTCTGCAAAACTGAGGCGGGAAAAGGGGGCCCACCCGGGCAGCCTGACGCCCCCCGGGGGGGTCTCCGACTAACAATTGTTACGTTCCCGTGCCTCCCCGCTGCTCTCCCGGAGGATTTCGCCCGAGGGGGCCGCCCCCGCCCCGCAGCCCTCCGGGATCCGCGCCGGCTCTGGCCGCCCCCACCGCGGCGCTGCCCCGCGCCCCCTCGCCCCCTCGGCCGCCGGTTCGAGCCCCGGCTGCGGCCGCGGGGGCCGTTTTACCCCCCCCCCCCCCCCCCGCCCCGTCACGCCGAAAGCCATCAGGTGAAAGCCTCCAGCCCGCAGGAGCGTGCCCCCCCCCGGGCCCACAGCGCTGACAGACCCCGGCTCCCCTCCGCTGCACCGCAGAGAGGTGGGGAAGGGGGTCGTTGTGTGTGCGTGGGGGGAGTTTGCCCCCACGCCGCGGAGGTCTGGGCGTCCCGTTACGCTAGTTGTGGAGGCAGCGGAGGGCAGGAGCCCGTGCGCGGCAGCGGAGCTCAGCCCGGGGGGGGCGGGAAGGGGGAGATACTCACTGTGAAAGAAGCTGCGCCCATGGGTCATGTCTGTTCCTTACACAAGGGGCTTCGGTCTCCACTAATTCCATTTAGATACGGGAGGACTTCCAGTGACGGGGAGAGGATGGAAGTAGGAAAAGAAGAAGAAAAAAAAAAAAAAAATCCCGAAGCCCACACACAGCAGAGCGGAGCAGCCCTTCCTCTCCCTCGCTCTCCCTCACCGCCTTCAAATGATCACCGCCGGCTCACTCCCCTCACACCCGAGCTATCAGCAGCAGCACCACCGTGAGCGTTGCATCGCGGCGGCGGGCAAGGCGGCGGCGGCGGCGGCGGCGGCGGCGGCGGCGGCAGCGGCAGCCCGCGCATCCAGGTGCCGGCGGGCGGGCGGGCGGCGGCGGCGGCGGGGCGAGCCGAGCCCCTAGTCACCAGTTTCATACAAAACCAAAAGCAGGTCGAAGCATTTCCTGCAGGACTCCGAGCCCAGCGACTTCCAGCCTTTCGGCTTCTTTTGATGCATTGAAGAAGGGATTAATGGGTCCGTCATCAGCTCCCTGTGCTTGCTCCTCTGAAGGGGTGGGGGCGGGCGGGAGGGAACCCAAAGAGGAGGGGTGGGGGGAAGAAAGATTTACCAAATAGGGGATTTAGTCATATTTGTGTGCAATGCGATCCTTATTAGAGAAGAAATCCTTTAAAATCGAACAAATCCATTTTTGCAAAACCCTCTCCCTGCGCGTAGCATGGTATCAAGTGGTAGCAGCGGCAAGAGGCTGAAAACACATTGCGCCGTCTGAAATCGTCTCGGCAATGGATGGAGCGAGATAGAGACGGATGAGGCTACAGAGATGTCCCCTCACTTCTCCAGTCCAGGGCGAGAAGCAGAAGAAAACCCTGGAGACTCTTCCATTCACTCAGTGCAGGGGAAGGGGAAGGGGAAGGGGAGGGGAAGGGCGGGAGGGTGGCGGTGGTGGGGAAAGAATGATTTCAAAACTGGGAAAGGAAGAGTGAGAGGAGAGGGGTAGTTTCCCCTCCCCTCCCCAGGTCAGGGATCAGACAAAATGCTCATGAGTTTGTTCCTCCTTGAACTGCACCTGCCAAAGGGAAATTGAAGAGATTTTCCCCCTCGAGAGGCGACTTCTCCATTTACACACCCCACACACGCACGCACACCACACAGACACGCACACGCGCACACACACGCACACACACGCACGCACAAAAGGGAGCAATAAAAGTTTAGCTGCTAATCCTCCGGCCGCAGATACAATGATTGCCTCTTCCAATCAGCCCAGAGACGACAGCAAAATCTCTCCCTTTCTCTTCCCCCTCCCTTTCTCGGGCTTATCTTTCTCCCCAGCTACAGCCCACCCCGAACACCCATCCCTTCGACGAGGTTGCGGAGGGCTCGCGGCCAGGGCGGGAAGGGAGGGGGGAGAGTAAAGTAGGGAAAAAAACATATTAATAATAAGAGTACTGCGAGAAGCTGAAATGATCTCAGCGAAAAACGAGACAGGAGGAGGGAGTGCATGGAAAGAAAGGGCAGTGTCCCCTCTTGGCCCCGGGAGCCGGCCCTGCAGGGCCGCGGCAGCCGGCACCCCCCGGCCCGGACAAGGCGGGGCGAGGGGGGGCACGTAGAAAGGGGGCGAAGCGCACCGCTGGGGCGGCGGGGAGGGCCGAGGAGAAGGGAAGATTTGTGCCACAGAAGTGCGAGGGGAGCAGGATGGGCTCCCCCGGCCCCTCCGCACCGCTGCTGCGGCTGGGGAAGGGCCGGCGCGGGAGAGCCGCCGCCGCCGCCCCCGCCCCCGCCCCCCCGCCGGGATGGGGAGGGCAGAGCCGGGGGCTCCGGGGCCCAGCCAGCCCCTTCCCCCGGCTCCCCACGCCGCAGGCAGCACCTCGGAGGCAGGGACGGCCCCTCTCCTCCTTGCCCGCACCTGATGCTCACGCCGTTTGCAACGAGAAAAGTGTGTCTGGAAGCGCGCAACCGGGGCGGGGGGGGGGGGGGGGGGGGGGGCTCGGGGAGGAGGCTGTAAATCAATTAAAAATAAAATGCCGGCGTAGATGAGGAGAGGCAAAGGGTCAGACGGCGCCCATCGCCCTTCGCCGGCGGCCCCCGCGGAGGGGCGGTGCGCACCCGCGGAGCCGGGCCGCCCGCCGGGGTCGCGTCCCCCGGCCCGGGGTCTGCCGGCTACCTGGTGGGCAGTGAGAACGGAGTCGGGCGACCCGTTGTCTGTAGGGCAGCTTTTTAATGAGGCGGGAGCCTTCACTCCCTCTGGGACAGCACTGAGCAGCACAACTGCTATTCCAGGAGGTGAGTGATGAGGAAGCCTCGATTTTTTTTTTTATTTTGATTTTTTTTTTTTTTTCCCCCAGTAAATCGACGTGTTTTAACAAAGAACCTCAGGGCTTTTTTTTCAGCCTGTGGATTGTCTGCTCTGTACTCTGAAATCAAGAATATATCTGCCATCGATGCTTACGAATGCAGACAGTCAGCCATAGCGGCGTGCACATTAGGGTAAGTCTGAGGTGATCTTGGCTAGCAGAATTCATCCATTCGACCAGCCAGCCAGCCACCACCCAGCCAGCCTGACTTTGAGCATTTAAAAATCCTGCTGGGTGAGAAGGGCACAGGATTCAGCTACAGGGCTTTGCAGTAAGCTCCTTATAATAAGGAATATAGAAGATATCAGACTTCATGAAAGGATTCACCTATGTTGTGTGTAATCTGTCTTGCCATTAGCAACATCAAGTCTGCAGCTGTTAATCTTAATAAACTGTCCTACTCTGCTTTCTAACCCTCTCAGCACTTTCTCTGACCTTCCCTATTCTCTCCCGCCTCAAGTTAAAGAACTTTATTTGTGCAGTAATTGAAAGTCACCTGATTTATCCATAGGATAAACTTCTACAATACAGATGTGCAGCCTGCCTTAGCAAGCAACAGTAGAGTAACTGAAGAAGGATAGTGTTGAAAACAGTCATAGGAGTGTTTATAGACAGTCAGATGTTTCTTCTGCAGGATGATGCAGACATCCATATGGCTAAGTTTCAAGTTATAGTTACTTAAAAAAAAAAAAAGGTTATAGAACAAGTAGGCACAAAACAGCTGATTTTGCTGTTCTGGGAAAATGTGCTGTGTCACATCATATAACAGCGAGCTTCAACATTTTTCCTTTTCTGAAATAGGGTGTTTTCATCTTTAAAAATCTTAGATCTCTTTTGATTGGCACTCTTAATTTTAAGGACACCATTGCAATAGTATTGACTAATAGCATGTGGTACATACCAGGTACGTTTTAAATATGCCAAAATGTAGTCAGTCACCATCATTATGGAGTGAGACATCCACAAAATAGCTGAGGAATGGCCACAGTGGCCATTGCATGTTCTGCTAATGAGACCTTAAGGGGATATCTCAGGATCTACATAGCTGGATGCTAAAAGCTTGTTCAAATGTGTTTATAAGCAAGCACACAGGGTTTGTAAGTTAGAGACTGGTCAAAATCACTTTCTACCTCAATAGATCTCCCTCCTGTAGAGAGTTTGAAATTTTGAACTTCATACAACTGTAAAGTCTTCACCACCACCTTTTTTTGCTTTATGGCTCATTTTGTTTCAAAATCTGTTTATGTGAGTTTTGGTAAATACTCTTTCTAAAAAGGTAGTAGCTCACCAGCCAGCATGCACCTTTCACTACCCTGGTTTTGTATGGGTAAATATTTATATACTTAGTGTGTATTTTTTGTGTATATTAATTAGCCAATAACCATACCCTTACATTTCTATTAGGCAGCAAACTAGAAAAGGGAGAAAGGGATTCACATTTAATAAAACATGAAATGTTAAAAAAAAATGGAAAATAATAGTGGCCATAAACAATTGTCTCAAATGACATCTTAGTATTGTTTGGAACCCTTTGGATTTTATTTGGTAAGAGTCCTATTGATTTTGAAATTTTTTTTTTTTTTTTAAGTTTTGCATTTTCCTTAGAGTAAGAACATTGCCTTATTTTATTACATGGAATGGCAGCTACACTTTTAGATTAGAAATGTATTTTTATTAGTTCTTTGTTGGATGTCAGCTGAAATCTTATTTTTAAAAATAAGCAAGACGACCAAACACAATGATGTTCCTTGATTCAGTACATACAACGTTATTCTTTGTAGTTTTAAACCATCTGTTACATGGTAATCTCTTCATATAGCGCATTCTGTCAGCCTCTCTCTTTCACTTTCACAGCTGAGTTTTTCTATTGATTTTTACAGGAGTTTGTTTGAACCCAGAATATTTTATCCAGCAAGATATGAAGCACTTCCTTCCTGTGGTCTAACATCTTTAGGCTAACCTAAGACACAGATCAGTCTGAGGATGGTTAGCATGGCAGAAAGGAGATCAACCATTTGGAGACCAATTTGAGCACTATGGAACATTTCAAACTGAGATTACAAAATGAAAAAAGACAAGTATGAAAATATTTCTAACAGTTTTGTCAGAAACAGTAGTGTACAGTCTCCCGTTGAGAGCTAAATGAAGGAATGGATGCTTTTTTTTAACGGACAGAAGAAAAGCTTTTGCCTCTGAAATGTGTTATGCTGGTGTTTCAATCACAAGAAAATAAAAAAAAAAGTCTGCTTTGCTTTCCCCTTTCTGTGGTTAATCTATGTACGTAAATGACAAATAGCAGAAGTAAGTCCTGAGCAACTGGCTGCAAGTGACCCTGCCTGAGCAGGGGTGTTGGGCCAGGCGACCTCCAGAGATCCCTTCCGACCTCAACTGTTCCATGATTCTGTGGTTCTGTAAGCAATGGGGGGAAAGGGAGCATAAAGGAGGGGAACAGTTTCGTTGTTATGGTTAGTGAGATAAAGAAACTCCTTAATATTCAGGATTGAGTCAGCTTGCTTTCATTTGTAACATATAATAGAATTAGACAATATATCTGGATTATATTCTCCTTCAACCAGAGGAGATTATTCAGTCTCCGTTAAAACAAAATTAGTCTCAGTTAAAAATTCCCCAACATGGAGGCATCCTAGGTAAATTGCCCCTGTACCGTTGTCCATTAAAATCTTTCTCGTGAAAACAGAATCTGTCCAGCAGATTTTCTTGGCCATTTCGGATAGCCTTGTCCTATCCCTGCTCTGCCATTGACTGCTGTTCTAACTATGCCCCTTAACAGTTAAGTGAATTAATTCCTCTTTGTGTAGGTAAAAGACTCAAAGGATTCAAAGTAGCCACGAGTTACTCCTACATTCCTACTGAAAGACTCCTTGAACTGCAAGAAACAGCAAAGTTATGAAACGGAGGAGACATTGGCTTCCTGATTTATGGAGAGCAATCTACCCATCTGAGGGTGGGAAAGAAGAAATAAGAGAGTGATATTTCACTTCTCTACACTTCCTTTAAAAACAGCATGGATTCTGTGCTGATGTATGTAATCGCAGATGCACTTTTTGTCACAATCTCTTTGTGAATGGTTTTTGTTGCTAGAACGTAGCAAATCCAAACTACAGGCTCAGAGTAATACATCTATACACAGTGTGACATTTGGAAACGCTAAAATGAATCACTGAGCTGATCAACACATCTATGTTCGTGTTTTAGTTCAGATTAGGAGTGTGGTTTTGAAGTGAATCTCCCAATTGCCCCCACTTACCGCATTTTGGATTGCAAATTTGAGCAGTCTTTGAGTGTGTGAGCTGGTTTGCTTATGGATGAAATCAAGCTGAGAGATGTGTTCCAGGAGCAGAGTCTGTTTTCCAGCTTCTAAAGGGTATGTGGTACACAGGAACAGAGTAAAACTAATGCTAAATAAATACCCCTTAAAAGAGGTACAGAGAAGGTGTGGAAACCTCAGTACCAACCGTTTCACCTTTCAGATAAGCTCCTTCTGCACTGAGTTTTATTAATGTGGACTTATTGAATATTTCTTTCAACTGGGTTAGAAACTGAAACAAGAAAAACTGAAATACGCTTCATTCTTTTTTGTGATGAAACACCTACCGAGAGGCATAATATATATATATATATCTCCTTGTTTGATATAAGGATGATGGCACCGTTTGGTCCTTTAAAATAAAAACTTTCTCTCCTTGTCCTTTTTGTGGTCATTCACAGACCTGTCTCCTGTAAGTGCAGAGGGACCCTTCCAACAAAGGCTTTCCTGAACACAACAGAGTTAGAACACCTCTTCTCACAAAGTGTTCTTGGAAATTGAAGTGTGTTTCCCTTTTACAAGCCAGTCTAGGCGGTAACACTTAAATATGAGAAGAAAGCAGTTTAAACAAGAAGAAAAATCCTATACTTTTTATCTGCAGAGTAACTCATAATTAGCCTAGGATTTACCAAGTGCAATTTGGATTTACACAATACCCGATGATTTCAATGAGATAATAGACTTCTCTTCTACAGGATGCTTACTTTTCTTCTTCTCCCCCCCCCCCCCCCCCTTCCTGTTTGCTTTGTCTCACTCTGAAATGGAATGAATTAAAAAGTATTTGTTGTGTGATACAGGAATTGGCAAGGTTGCCTACTGTACTCAGTTTGCTTTGCTTTATCTAGAACAGTGGTCTCCAAAATAGGGGGAGATCATACACTTACAGGACGTACAATGCAACCTTTTGGGGTGCAGGAAGAAAGTATTTTTTTGCACCATTAATAAGAAAAATAGAAGTATTTTTTTAAATTGGTGTTTATTTCATCTTTATCATTTTTAATTTCTATTTTTGTATATGTTTTATAATTTGCAAAATACATTAGTACAGTAGTACATGTATATAATTTATAAATAAATAAATAAACATATATTGGGGGTGCATGCTTAAAAATCTTTTACTGATAGGGGTTTGTGATCAAAAAAATTTTGAGACCACTGACCTAGAAAACCACTGTCAACTATCCTCTCTGGAGCAAATGGTACTTGCAGAAGTGCTAGCCAGGATTCCAATTTTTAGGGTGAGATGTATTTGACACTTAAATTAAGGCTTTCAGGAACCTTTGATTTTACCATTTCAAGACTAAGGGTCATTCCTAATGGAATTTCTTAGTACAGAATATGGGAATTTTTTTGTAATTCACATGTTGGTGAGTTGGTTTATGAATTAAACATAGACATACAGCACTCTGAAAGAGCTCAAGAAATTCCATGCTTATTATTGGCAAAATCTGGAAGAAAGCTGTTAAACAGGAATATTTGAAAATATTTTCTTTCCAACTCATCCAGTAAGAATTTTGGGATTATTACTCTCTGCCCAAAATAACTAATGTTAAAAAAAAAAAAAAAAAAAAAAAAGAATGAACAAGAAAAACTTATAAATAATCAGTTTTCAAAGAAACAACTGTAAGAGTACATGAATCTTATGGTAAACCTTTCCAAAGATTATATTCTGAATCATCAATCACAGGCTAAGAATTTGAAGACAACTGTGGAAGATAAACCGTGGGAATATGCTTAATTGAAAATTGAAAACTGAAATGGCAGAAGCTAAAATTAATTTTAAAATAGATAACTTACTCCTTACAAAACTTCTATAATTTACCACATAATGAAAACTTATTTAAAATTTGCTACTTACATTTTTTGTAAAGAATAACTTCCAGCTAGTTTCCACACAATGGGCATGTTGTGTGAAAGTCAAAATCTCTTTTAAATAGATTGGTCTAATGCAAATCGTTAATATTACAGTAACAAAGTGCTACTAAATTTGGGTACCACATAACTTTGACTGGCCCACCTTTGAGATGGAAGACTCAGATCTTTCTGTCACAGTTAAGGGTGACCCTTTAAACCTGATAACCACATATAATCAATAATTGGTATAATAAATTAAGGTCTATTGCAAAATCAAATACAACACTGTTTTCAGCAGAATGTTATGTTGGGCAGATGCATTAAAGAATTAAAACGATCTGATATTTATTATGAAGTAATAAATTACAGAAATATCATTATGTATTAATGGTAAATATTTTAACTGTTCTTCTGTAATTATTATTAAACCTGGTATTTAAGACTAAGAACGTTCAAGAACAGTATGATAGTAAAGGATTCAAACAATTGCTAAGAATGGTTCAAAATGCTGATATACCTACCTCTTTTTAAATCCTGAAAGTAATCCCTTGCATGGGAGAATATGCTCCTCTATGATTCATATTTACACAAACAGAAGTTTGTGAATTTTTCAGATGTGTAAAATATCTAGGCTATCTTTCACTTTTATATCCTAAACTATATTTCACATTTTTAAATCTTCCTAAGATCAAATGCTACATATATGCATAAACATACAGAAATTTGGGATTAGGTATTCATAATAGCAGTACTTTGCCTTGTGTAATGAAGACTAGAAATCAGCCAACTTTGAGGTTTCTAACTTCATCTTTTTTGAACTATGCCAATTCAAGTATGAATACTCATACAAGTCAGAGCATTCATTTCCATATTTACTGGAATTAAAAGGAGTCCTTGCAGAGATTTTCCTCAATCCTAAAAAAGGGGGGAAGAAAAGAATCCTCCCCATATGATGCCAGCTGTAGAAAATGTTAATCCAAAACGAAAGCATCTGATAAAACTGCAAGGCTCCAAAGTGGAGGAGTGAAATGTGAATTGTAGGATGGATTTCTCAATAAAATCAAGTGACTGCATACTCCATAGGAGGACTCCAGTGCCAATGGACAGCCAGCAGAAGCTGCTGCTGAACTGCAGGAGCGTTCTGCTCATGCAAGTAAGACAGTTCTGGGCCTCACTCCTGTTGCTCTTCTGAAGGAGAACTTTCCCTTTTGAGTCATGGGGGAATAGAAAATTCCTCCTGTATCATCTTTAACTAGTTATATGCAAATGCGAGCATTCATTTACCTATTGGTCTGCAATTTGTGAATAGAAAAGGTCTGGAAATAAGGCAGATATCTATTGTGGAAACAAATTATAGCCTAATGATTGATTCCATTGGGACGTCAGCACAATATGCAGATAAAGTACACTGTATAGTTGTGTTCCGGTGACATTAACTATTAGCTGATTCATCTGCAATTACCTCTAAGCCATGCCATTGCAGCTTTCCCTCCACTCTTTTTCCTATAACTGTATTTAGGGTAAATAGATCCAAATGCCAAATGGGGGTCCCACCTGAAAACTGTATTTAAAAATAATGTGACATATGTAGGGACTGTATGTTTTTGTTCTTCATTGCATCTTAAGGCAAAGTTTAATTTAATTAGAAAGATACTTGCATGTTTTCCTGAAGCTTATTAAATATTCTTTTTGGCATTGACAAAAGAAATGACCTCCTCATTAAGACAAAACAGCACTGTTCCTCCTACCTAATAGTATGGAGTCTTAAAAGGATTAATTGGAAAGTTCAACTAATTTTTATTTCATTAGTGTTCCAGTGGAACACTGTGATTAAATGCATTTTTCTAGGGGATTGTTAATAGGAGTAAATTTACATTTTAAGACAAATACTCTTTTTTACACTAGGGAGACAGAATAGGTCATCTTTATTATTTAAATGGAATGTTTGTAATATCATGGCATGGAAAAAAGAGCATGAATCGTGCTGTCTTACCAAACTTTTCATCCTTGTGACACAGTAAGAGAGACAGTGGCGGGTCACACAATTTGGACTCAAATTCATTATTGTTAGATACCATGAAAATATTCATTACTGTAGACCTGGATCAAAAAGGGCACTCTATTTATAATCTCTTAGAGAAAAGGAATTTGAATGCTGCATGCAATTTGCTAACTGCCAAGTCAGCATCTCTGCTATATCCAGCACACAAGTTATATATGTAGCATATACAGCAAAACTACAAATAAATAAATGATGTACTGAAAACTAGATTGAGATGACAGTAAAAGAGGAAGAGTTATACAGGAATAGTAAATTAGAAGCAGAAGCCTAGCTTGGTCAGCAGGTGTAAATCAACAAAATTTCACAGAAGATGTTGGATACACATTTATCAGTCCAAAATCAGTCCAAATGAAGTCCTATTTTAATTGCTAGCTTCTAGATTAACACATAGTTTAGATTTTCATTGTATTGTTCTGTTCTTAATCTTGAGGTGGGGAGAAAAAAGAAGGTTGGCAGGAGATGGAAAGAGTACATATATGAAAGCAAGTGTGACATACTCCTAATGGAGATACTTGAATATTAATGGATAACATTGCAGACTTAACTCTTCTTGGGTAAAACTGCTTCATTACAAATACTTAAAAATCTAGGGACGTTCACTATTAAATATCAGGTCAACATCTGGCATAGAAATCTAAATATTTCTGAGGACCTGAATTCATGTGACAGAAGTACTCGGAGACAACTTCCACCAGGGTACCATTCATTCAGGATCATACAAGGCAGCTTACACCCTCCAGGAGGTGGTTTTTGGATTTTAAACACAGTGACCATGAGTGACAAGAGAATCATGCTGAGGTGCTCACCAATACAAGCAAATTCAACTGGTAGTGTCCCCAAAATGGGGACAGTTGGCCTGGACAGAATACGAAAAGCACTCCAGAGAGTCACTGCCCCAGCAGCACCTACACAAGTGGGGCTGGCAACTGTTGCTACAGAGAGTGTTCGTTAGCACCCAAAATGTCTGGAAGAGACTGTTGCGTGTGTATCTGTGCCAGTTTTGGCTGGGATAGAGTTAATTTTCTTCCTAGTAGCTGGTATGGGGCTGTGTTTTGGATTTGTGCTGAGAACAGTGCTGATAACACAGGGATGTGTTCGCTGTTGCCGAGCAGTGCTTACCCAGAGCCAAGGGCTGTTCTGCTTCTCAGCCCACCCCACCAGCGAGGAGCCTGGGGGGGCACAGGGAGCTGGGAGGGGACACAGCCGGGACAGCTGACCCCGACTGACCCAAGGGATATCCCAGACCATATGGCGTCATGCTCAGCTTATAGACCTGGGGGAAGAAGGAGGAAGGGGGGACGTTCAGAGTGATGGCGTTTGTCTTCCCAAGTCACCGTTAGGCGTGACGGAGCCCTGCTTTCCTGGAGATGGCTGAACACCTGCCTGCCCATGGGAAGTGGGGAAGGAATTCCTTGGTTTGCTTTGCTTGTGCGTGTGGCTTTTGCTTTCCCTATTAAACTGTCTTTATCTGAGCCCACGAGTTTTCTCACATTTACTCTTTCGATTCTCTCCCCCATCCCGCTGCAGGGTGAGCGAGCGAGTGGCTGCATAGGGCTGAGCTGCCAGCTGGGGTTAAACCACCACAGTATCGCATGTGGTTTGTACAGCCAGTCCCCATTTCTAATGGCATAGGACACACTGATGCCACGTCTGTCCTTACTTGGGTCTTTTTACTGCTTCCAGAAGTTAGTTGCCTTATGTAGGAGCCTACTTTATTAAAGCATGAAGTTATCTGGAGTGTTTTTCTTGTTCTGCATACATGGGGGTTTTACTTTTAGGAACATGCCATCAAAATATTCTAAATGAGGCAAAATGATTGTATTACGGTTTGGGACAAAGTGTTAGTAGGTATTAAAGTTGTAATTTCTCCAAGAAGATAACTACAAATGCAGAGTCCTTCCTTGACTATTATTTACATCAGTAAGTTGTTATCAGGTGAAAACTTTTCTCAATTTCTGCTTTAAAATGCATGTCCTGTCATTTAAGTCCTATAACACTTCCTCATAGTTAAGAAAAATATGTTAAAACCCAGCATTTTTAGTGCATATTTCCTGTACGATGCAAACTATTTCTTTTCAAGGGCTGGGCTCGTGGAAAAATAATCAGCTGTCGTTAAAGTCATAGCTAGCACAAAATTTAGTATCATTAGGTCAATAATGTTAAAATTAGCTTTGATTTCCATCTTTTGAATGGCTTTTCATTCACAGTGTGCATATGCAAATTTTCACAGAGGTCTTCATGTTTAAACGAATTGTATGCACTTACACATGACAGGTTTTTAAATTACAGTTCGGCTTGCTCAGTGTATTCTGTATCAGCTTTCTAAAATGAATAGCCTCAAGTTTAGCTATTCTATTTTAAAACTGCCAAACATTATTAGTAAAGCAGAGAAGCAGTTCAAAAAGTAATTAATTCCAGGGCTTAGAGTAAACTGCTATTTTAATTAAAAGAACACTAAATACTAATGTCCTGCTTCTTTGTACTTAGAACGTGAAATAAAAGAAGTCTAAATCAGTTACATTTAATACATTTTAAATGTAAGTTGAAATACATTAAAGGCCTATGTCCTGTTCCTGCTATTTATAAACTGACTCAAAAGCAAAAAATCAAAAGTTAGAGACATCATATACCATTTTTCTTGGTTATGCTGTGTCATTTTTCTTACTGATTCTCTTCCAACTTGTGCTGAGTAGGAAAATCAACCGGTACATAGTAGCTCTTTTCACCATATGCATATTGCATAAGATGCCAGACCTCAGTTGTGCAGTTATGACAATTACCACCTATAGGTCCAAAGAAGAAGTAACGTCCAAAACACTTCTTATCTGAAGCTGTGGAGTAGTGGTGTCATGTCTGCGGGGTGCCATGGAGCATAGCATGGCTGCTCCCAATCTAGCACCGATCCCACTCGCCGCCAAACAGGAATCTTCGACACGATAATCACGATGGCCTGAAGAAGCTTGAGCTACAAGGCACCCATGGGAAACATGGTTTATTTTCTAGAACAGGATGCTGTATGTGCCACGTGATTGCATCAGCACTGCTTGGGGCTAGCTCAGGTATCTATGTATGAAGCTGCTTTGCACAACATAGTTCTGCCTTATTATTCATGCCTGTCATGCTTATCTCACCTCGTAGTTGAACTGCAGTAGTGCAATAAGCATCACCACAAAACTTCCCATGTGGAGAAAATTCCAGCCTGTGCAAGAGGATTTAAAAGGCACATATATTAGTCAAGAACAACAGGCTAGGTTTGTCCTTCTCTCTCCAATGATACTTGACTTTCCCTATAATTTCTAATTCAATTGCTACTTTATGGCCAGGACCTATGGAAACTAAAAGATCAATTCAAATTTGGGGAAGGAAGACACAGACAACAGGCTTACTCTTCCAGTAAAAAAAAATATCAAAGTTTGTTGTAGATTATAGGTCTAGCCTGTAAGAGCATCAGATAAAGTTTAAGAAACTGATGCAAGGTTTTATCATCACTATGAAGCAAAGGACAGAAAAATACTCCCCTTTCTTCCCAGCTACAAGGTTCATCTCTTTGACCTTGTCTTCTCTAATATACTTTTAAAGAATTAGACAGGAAACCTGCACCTGGAATCTGAGAAATATTAGTTCAAGTGGTTTTTTTTTCCTGATTCAGACTACAGATTTAATCTAGGGGTGCTGCATCCTAGGTAACTATCAAGATGTTGACCATGACCTTTTGTTTTACTTATTTACTTCTCCTGGAAAATCCAATGCTGGACATAAGAAACTTTTCCCAAGAGATGTTTTCTTGAAACTAGCTCATTGCCAGAATAAGTTTCACTTCAACAAGTTATTATGTTTTAATTAAAAAAAACCAAACAACCCTGTTCCATCAAACTGCTGCACGGAAAAAGTCATAGCCCTTCCAAAATATAAGGTAATATGTTTCAAAGCTAGAAAAACCAATGCAAAGCATTCCACTGCATACTCAAGACAATGAGATATCAAATACTCCAATGATGTTAGTCACACTAATTGGTGCAACACAAAAATTATGTTGGACAGTCCATGAGGCTTCTCCATCTCAGGTGTCAGGTAAGATCAACTGCAGAAACTCCAAATGTAAAGCATAAATATCCATACCAAGAGCATTACTGAATTTGGCTCATGAATTTACATTACCATCAGAGATACCCAGAGAGGGATGTTCAATCATTCATACTCTGCTCAGAGAATGAGTTTAGCCATTCAATGAGTTGGCCATTCACTGATCCAGGATCACTGAAACTTGCTTTTGATGTACTGCACACTTGAGTAACTGCTCTTTGCCTACAGATAAAATTTTGTCATCATCTTTTTTATGGGAGAAAATTTTATCAGGATTATCATGGTATTACATGAGACAGAATTTTTTGCAAGCTACTCTATTGTCATGTGAAGTGAATATTGGCCCAGTGTTACTGATATGAGCACAAATCCTGGATGGTGTATCAAGGCTTATCTCAAGTTTTTCAGCATTTTCAATTTTAAGGTCCATTCTCAGTTTCTTATACTTTTCTAAGCTTTATCCATTTGTGTAGGCTTTTTCTGCCAAGTATCTGATTCTATCTTCATACTTTGGAAAAATGTCAAGAATGGTTCATCCATTTCTCCATCTGATGTAAAGGAAAAAAATTCTGCTAGTTAATTCTTTATCTTTATGACAGCTATTTCACTGAAAATTTTTATAAAGACCTTATTTTAAATAGAAGGATATGAATTTAAGTCAAATTTCTAATACCTTATGCAAATAATAAAAATAATAAAAGTCTACTGAAATTTGACCAAATTAGGAGACTGAGAAGCACATTAGGTCTATCTTCCATCCAGTAGGAAGGAAACAGGAAAAAGATAGATATGAAAAGGACTAACACATAACTGAAAGTATACTTCTTCTAGATGGTGCTATTGCTTCGCTCTTGTGGAAAAAAAATCTTTTTGGAAAAAAAATAGATTGTGATAAATTAATTAGGGTCTATACTATTGTTATACAAACAAGAGATTTTATTAGGATATCAAATAATCTCACATATAGCATACCTAACTTCTGAATGTATATTACATATATGTTTTCAGTACTTTTTATGGTAATTTTCAATTTTATACATATTGCTACAACTGAATTACATTGCAGTAATTAACACTATAGATTGGATTTCATCTTTAAAATTTATACAAAAATGAGCCTTTGACCACAGAAAACTTGTCTTTTTCTATTGACAATATTAAAAGGCTTGAAAGCTAGAAAAGACTCATGCAGCCCTCTGAGATCTGCATGTACATGTTACTAATCAGATGACCTGCACAGCGATCAGAATTGAAAGAGGTCTCCAAAGGTCAAAAAGGAAATGGACTAAATCAGAGGAATGTTCTTTATAGAGGTATTTGCATGTATTAGCATTTATAGCATACTAATCAATTCCTAACAATCAAAATGTGTTCCCTTCTGTTCAGTTGCCTAATTTACTTACATGGATTTAAGAATAAAGGCTTCACTGGAAATAAATTGAGGGATTCAGTAGTATAAGTGCTCAGAAAAGCTGTAGTTCAAAATCACTTACCTGGCAAAAGTCCCAGGAAGACAGCATTGGTGTCATCTACTCAAAACATTATATGGCTCCTTTACTGCAGTCTGTGAGCATCTCAAAGCTTTTATTGTATTTACTTTCAAATCTTCATAGAATCATAGGAAAATAAAGCTGAGAGGGACTTTAAGAGGTCACTGAGTTCTCTGGCACAAGGCAAGATGAACTATATCTTTGTCATTCCTCATACATGTTTGTGTAGCCAGTCCTTAAATTCTCTAGTGAAGGAAGTAACAAAGGCTTGATGGGCAATTTCTTTCCATGCTTCAGTAACCCTATTATTACAGTTATGCTAATATCCAACCTGAATCTTTCTGGATGCAGATCCACCCATATACTGACAAAATGCCACGGGCCAGCTGAGCGTGTTTAAGCATCACGAGAGTCTGGGCTTACACTGCTCTGGGTGCAGTGGTGCTGCTCAGTTGAAGCTTATTCCTCCATTAAGGGAACTCGATTTTACACTAGTCTTTCGCTCAAACAGAGATCACAAAAGAAGAGTGCAAAAAAGAGATATCCCAAAACATAAACTGTGGGCTTAACAATCATGGTTCCTCCCTCTAAACTACCTGCAGAGGAACTCTTTGCCAAACTACTGTCCCGGCAACTTATATATGGGATACTTTAAGTGATTTCTCAGTGGTTTATGGAAAGCATTGCATTTTTAGTTCAGTTACACCATTTATGCTGCTTGTGGTGTATGATATAATATGACACCGCATACCTGAGGCATTTGGAGTGTCAAGTATTCCTTTCTCATTTCCCTCCTGGCTGCCTAGAGCAGCACACGAGATGGTGCCCTTCACTATTGCTCACCTTGCCCATTTTGGCTGCTGCTTCTAATCAGAGTTTGGTTCTTACAGCCCACTTCTGCATAAAGCTGTAATAAGCAAGAAAAAAGATAAATTAAGAGGTAAGCACAAAGGTCTTTATGCTTTATCCACAGTACATAATATTAAGCTACAAGTCTAGCACAAGGGCCTGTGATCAGAACATGCTCTCTGGAATCTAACTAATTCCCAGATAATCCCTAAATTTTCTAATAAATCTCATGAACAGTCAGATGATGGCATTTGTGAAAATAATAAAGCAATAATCCTCATAAATCATACCAGTTCACTTTAAAAATATTCAGAAACTCACCTGCCATACAGAAAGGGAGAAATTACAGGTGATAACATTTCTCAGATCATTCAAAAGTTAATTCAAGAATGCTCTGAGTTAGTCTGTTCATCCTGTGCTATAAAATTTATACTGTCCTTAACTTTTCTTTGAAATGCACTTCAAAAAATGGACCCAAATTCATCACTAAGTTGTCTTTACCCCTTCAGATTAAATTATTTCAATTTAAAAAATCCTATTGATCACCTTTAATTTCCATAGTAGATCTGAACCAAATAAACATACCACTGGTTTCATTTAATGAAATGTTGTATTTGCCAAAAAAGTCCACCACAAGCCACATTCACATTCTGAGTTATAAGATGAAAATTTTAATAGGATTAGCATTGAATTTCATACTACTTTCAGAATCAGAAATACATGATGTAGTGGAAAAGGGAGTGTTTTCATTTAGTTTCCATTGTATCATGGTTTAACCCCAGCTGGCAGCTCAGCCCCATGCAGCCGCTAGGTCACTCCCCCCACGGTGGGATATTGGAGAGAATCGGAAAAGTAAACATGAGAAAACTTGTGGGCTCAGATAAAGACAGTTTAACAGGTAAAGCAAAAGCCACACACACAAGCAAAGCAAAACGCGGAATTCCTTCCCCACTTCCCATGGGCAGGCAGGTGTTCAGCCATCTCCAGGAAAGCAGGGCTCCATCACACCTAACGGTGACTCGGGAAGACAAATGCTGTCACTCCAAAGGTCCTCCCTTCCTCCTTCTTCCCCCAGGTCTATAAGCTGAGCATGACGCCATACGGTCTGGGATATCCCTTGGGTCAGTTGGGGTCAGCTGTCCCGGCTGTGTCCCCTCCCAGCTCCTTGTGCCCCCCCAGGCTCCTCGCTGGTGGGGTGGGCTGAGAAGCAGAACAGCCCTTGGCTCTGGGTAAGCACTGCTCGGCAACAGCGAACACATCCCTGTGTTATCAGCACTGTTCTCAGCACAAATCCAAAACACAGCCCCATACCAGCTACTAGGAAGAAAATTAACTCTATCCCAGCCAAAACCAACACATTGCTTCATAGTTTAATGAAAACCTGACAGGGCAGATATATAAGGCATATATATAAGGCAGATACAGATAATATATAGACAATATGCAAGAAAACTAAATTTTTATCAGAAAAAGAAGTAGATAAATTCTATGTATCAGTTTTCATCACAGAGAAGGTGAGGAAGTTCCCTCTCTGGAACTATTCTTTATGGGTGAGTTTAAAGTACTCCTTAAACTGGAATTGGTGCTAGAGGAGTAAAAGGTGACAGTGGCAATGCCAGCTTGTGAAAGAAAGCTAGATAATGATCTGGATAACTATAGAACAGCCTGAGCTCCACAGTAGGCAAAATGGTAGAAACAAGAGGAAAAGGTCACCTGAGGATAAATACTGCATGCTACAAAGAATCAACACAGTTTTTGTAGAAGAAAGCCATGTCTGATACATCCACCAGAGTTCTCCAAGACAGCAATAAACTTGTGAGAAAACAAAAGGCCATTTGGTTAATAGACTATTCTTGGCTTTTTAGTATATTCTACACAAAAGTTCCTAAATAAACTAAGATGTCAGAGATACCAGGTAAGATTTTCTCATGGTAAGAAGCAAAACACAGGAATAAATGGTCAGTTTTCACAATTATAGGCACTTCTCAGGGGAACATTTTTGGGTATCTGTTGTTAAATATGTTCAGAAATAAATCTGAAAATTTTATAAGCAATGACTTGATAAAGCTTGCTGAGAATATAAAAATCATGCAGAAGAGTCAAAGCTGAATGTGAAGTTGTCCTGGTTTCAGCTGGAATAAAGTTAATTTTCTTCCTAGTTGTGAAGGACTGAAGGAGATCATGTCTCAAACATTGTGGTGGGGCAAGTTCTGCTTAAGGACGAACTCTGCATAACAAGGAACCCTGCGCAGCAAGGAACCCCAGGTGAAAAGCACCCATCAGCACCCATCAATCAGCAGGAGGAGAAGGAGGCCGTTCCGGAGGGCGCGCAGCTCCCGGCCCCCATACCGCTGTTCTGATGGGCTGAGCAGGACAGCTCACCCTGCCGGGAAGGGGAAGTGTCTCCCCAAACGACCCCCAAGTCCCAAAGGTTCACAAACCGTTCATGACACTTAATTAGCCCAATGCCCACCTGAAGGAGGGGCAGGGATGATAAAAGGACGCAAACTGAAGCCCCGGGTGTGCAAGCCCACCAGGACTGGACCCCTCGGCTGACTGGGCCAACGCCGGACCCAGGACCTGGGAGATCTTTCTCTTCTCTCTCTCTCTTTTCCTTTTCCACAATCCCTACACCTCATCCCTTTAGACATAAACCGCTGACCCAGTCTGGGACGGGGAGCTGGTCCAGACGCCCCTGGGCTCCTCTCTGAGGAGGAGTCTAGAAAGCAAGGGGGTCTGCTCTCAACCTCAGGACTCAACGGGAGGGCTCGCCTTATTGTCTGCCCTCAACTGATTCCCTGATAAACCAGGCCTGTAGTATAAGTTTGGTGATGCATGGTTAGCACATGTTACACCGTTTACTGACATAGTTTCATGCCAATTTTTGTTGTGAGCATACCAATTTTTGTTGTGATCATGCCAGTTCTTGTTGTGAGCGAATAAAAGTCAAGTTTTGTGAGTTAAAGGATCCCTGGTGTCATTTCACCTTAATCCTGACCTGGGAATCAGCAAATCTGAGTCATCGCCCTGGGAAATTGGGACATGACACTAGTAGCTGGTATAGTGCTGAGTTTTGGATTTAGGATAGGAATAATGTTGATAACACACTGATGTTTTCAGTTGTTGCTAAGCAGTGTTTAGAGTAAGTCAAGGATTTTTCATCTTCTCACACTGCCCTCCCAGTGGAGGCTGGGGTTGCACAAGAAACTAGGAGGGACACAGCTAGGATTGCTGATCCAAACATGCCAAAGTGATGTTCCATACCATATGACATCATGCCCAGTACATAAGCTGGGGAAGCTGCCCGAGGGACACTGCGTCTCGGGGATTGGCTGGGCACTGGTCAGTGGGTTGTGAGCAATTGTATTGTGCATCAGTTGTTTTGTATATTCTTTTATTATTGTTGGTGGTGTTGTTGTATTGTGCATCACTTGCTTTGTATATTCTATTATTGTTGTTGTTGTTGTTATTAATTATTATTATTTTCCCTTCCTTTCTGTCCTATCAAACTGTCTTTATCTCAACCCATGAGTTTTACTTTTTTTTTTCCCGATTCTCTCCCCCATCCCACTGGGTGGGGGGAGTGAGTGAGTGGCTGCGTGGTGTTTAGTTGCCAGCTGGGGTTAAACCACATTACAAAAGGGCCTTTTAATATTTGGATGAAGCCTCAAGAAACTGGAAGATAAAGTGGCAGATTAACTCAAACGAGATAATACAAGGTAATTAATTTAAAAAAAAATTACCCAGTGACATACTCACAATAACAGACTCTATCATGATGAATGAAAGAGCTCTTGAAGTGTTTGCAGGTAGCTCTTTGAAAATATCAGAGAGAATTTTCAGGAGGCAAAGAGGCAAAATGAGTGTTAGCTATGATCAGGAATGGAAAAAAGAACAGAATAAGCAACTTGGTTAGAAAACACATTCTTACATGATGACTACAGTCCTGTTCATCCCACCTCAAAAAACTTATTTTAAAATGAAAAAATATGGATAAAAAGATAGGAAGTGTGCTGAGAGAAATGGAGTAGCTTCTTTAGGTTTGCAGAGAGACTACTGTCAACAGATGTGATGAGAGGCCCACAGAATTATTAGTGACATGAAGTGGGTGAATTGGGAAAGCTGGAGGATAAATACTTTATTCCTTTTTTTTCCTTTAAGAATCTGCTCTTGTTGATTGTGAGGGACAGGACATTGAACAAGATTTTGGTTTAGTGCAATGCATATTTTTTTTTAATACTCTTATTAGCAGGCTTTTCAGGCTCTGTTTCAAAAAAATGCAATGTCAAAGTATTATATGCCATCTGCAAGATAAATCTGAAAAGAAGGAAATTTTTACCTGGACTAGATCATGTCACATAAATTGCTGGCCAAGTACTAATATGTGCTGGTACAGACTTCCATTAGGTGATGCTGGTTCTTTCAAAGCTAGCTGTTTCCCCATCAGGCACCTAGTGAAACAAACTGCTGCAAAAGACCTGAAAGATTCTTCTTTTTTTCCCTGTGTATTCTCGATGAGGTCACAAGGACTTGAAGATATTCTGATTCTCAAGCTCCAAGGGAGTCCTGCCAAGAAATCTTCCTCTGTCTTGGTCACCACAGAGCTCTTGCAATATTGGAGGCTCCTTGAGGTGCTTGGAAGTCCCAAGGGCTCTTAGTCCTCCTAAGTGTCCTTGAATGAGATTAAGAGTCAGGAGTTTTCAGGTTCTTCCCACTCCAAGGGTGAGCAGGAAGGTCCTCTCTTGGCTAAACATCCTTCCTGGGATTCCCGGAGTCCCTGATTTAACATTGAGCAGCTACAGAATCTGGAAATCCTGGCTTCCAGACTCATGATCAGTATACCAGTAATGTCTCACAGCCCGTGCTTATTCTGCAATTTGGGTAAAAACCTGTAGCCAGTTACAGAGCTTTAGTGCTTGAAATATATACTCAATTATTTGATCTGATTCATTTACATTCCCAGAGGCAAAATCTCAGCTTAAATTTAATCAATATAGGGATTGAACTGTTAATTCTACAACTCAGTTCTGATACACTGCTGTGAAGAGTGCAGAGAAACCTTATCCAACCAAACAAAATCCCTTAAAACCAACAGATCAACACTCATTTTACAGAACTTTACAGAAAAGTTAGGAGTTTGGCTATAATAAAAGCTGCCTTTTGAGTCAAATCCTTTCTCTGTTTCACAATCCTGAGTAAAATAGAGCTTGTTTAATTTTTGTCTCTTTTCGTAAAGCTGCATTAAAAGGCCATATTTGAAAGAGAACTAATGAAATTCACTTGCATTGTATGATTCAAGGTGCAGAAGAAAAGAAATGCAATTTATTCAGAAGTTTTGCTGTTACTTAGTCCACGATGTATTCTGCATTTACATGTGTTTTGAATGCACTGAATGAATGATATTCCCCAAATCCTGCTATAACCACAATATACAATGCAATACTTTTAACTGTACATTAGAAAAAAAGGTATTTAATTCTTCTTGGTTTCAAAGCCAGTCTGTCATCCTCAATCACACCCTGAATTTCCTTTCTTTTCTTGATTTAACATGGACCCATAACTGATACTCATATTTTCCCCTGTGCTTAATTATAGACTTTTTAAAACTACTTTAGGTTTGGACACTGCAGTTTGGATGGGAGAAAATGTTCTATTTGTATGACTGACTAAATGAAGAGAGAACAGAATAGAAACAAAAATAAAAGCATGATGAAGACACCAGCTAGTAGGTTTATTTTGTTATGCGCCTTACAGATGTCATAGATGAAAGGGAGTGTTTGCTCCATGGTGAATCTGACATTTTTGAGAACTGCATTAATAAGGTTTGGCCATATTCCAGAATAAGCAGAACCCGTTCTGAAGCGTCTGTCACAACTTTGCTTTCATTCTCCTACAGCATAAGAGGAAGCCCCTTCTCTCTTGAAAATCTGGCATATGCATCCCATCTACCCTTCTTAAAGTATAATATGGTTGCGGACCATCTGATTTGAATTGCATGGCCAAGCTTGAAGAGTTGTACTTTCACAGGTAAAATAAAGCCATTTAAAAAAGAATATGTGTCTCTGCATTGTAGTTGTGTGTCATCAATTACAGGAGTACAGTGAGATTTTTAAAAAATTATGAAGTTGTGAAATTTTTACTTGAGCAATAGTTGTGGCTAGATAAATGCTGAATGGTGCAAATTGTGACTGTTACAGAATGCTTTAAAGAAAATAATTTTGGGAAAAAGCTTACACTGGGTGAAATTTTAAACGTCTGTGAATGAACAGACAACACAGTGCATTAGAAATGATGAAGAACTTATTTTCAGCATTAATGTAGCATTAAGCTATTTCAAAGACATCCTAAGATGAAAGCTCGAGTGAGGATGGACAATCATTTACCACACATGCACATTAAACATATAGAAGTACAAGATGTCTTTAGCCTTCAAAGTTGCAGAATCCTGACATGCATCAAAAAGATCCAAAACACATGACAATTCATGTGAAGATAAACAGACTTCAATAGCAGACTACCCACTTACCAAAATACAGCCAAGATGACTGTGTGATCAATAGACTCCATGACAAAAATAAATTATTTTACAAAGACTTGATGATGACCAAAGCACTTTGTAAAAAAAGGACTTCAGTATCGCAGTCTTTTTTTCATGGCTGCCCATACTGATAGTACAGGGGGGGAAAAAACAGAGAGGGACATTCTGACCATAAGGGAGCATAGATGATCACTTTATGCAAGCTACAAAAAACATGTTCCTCTGACCTTGAGGTAGTGAAAGGTGACTAATTAGTCTTCTCTGCTTTGACACCTACAGTTCACTGTCCTTGGGGCAAGCAGTGTGTGGCGATTTATCTCTGCATTCTTTAGTAGCTTGAAAAATGAGATAATAAGGCATATCTAGGTTTGCGACTAATGTTCATGTGGTCACAAGAGTGTCTTACATTGTCAGATATATTAACATAACGTTAGAGTTTCAAAATCATCAGGGTATTCCATAATGTAAAAACACTCTGCCGAAAATGCCTTTCTGTCTTCAGAATACCCTTGAGCAGTATATTCTACTATTTCTACAGGATAACCATTGCAAAAAGAGAATGTAGCTCTTCCAGGAGGTAATGAAAAGTCAGACAAGATTTCATTTAGCAATTACACCTGCAGACGCTCATTTTGAAGCCTTTCACATGGTGTCAAATGCTGGTGGTGTCAAGAATAATAAGGCCGTTCTGAATATATTGAAAAAGGTCATGCAGGAAAACAGACATTGCTAATGTTGGTATAGTAATAATGGTATAGTCACATATCTGGGGATATGAAAGTTTTTATAGTGATTTATTTTTGAAGGAGGCACATATCATACAAGCTGTTCAAGTACCAGTTTGTGGGTAAATACCACTTAGAATATTGTTAAGGGCAGCCTAATAATAGTGACATAAATGATAAAGTGATATTAATAGCAGGTCCTTGGGCCTTTTTTTGTTACAAGTTGAAAATAAGCAACCACTTGAATTTCCAGTGTCTTATGAACTACCAAGTGACTGCTGTAATCCTCTGTAAAGCTGATATAGATCGTTGCCTTAAGCTGCAAGATCTGTGAATAGAACAGAGCAGAAGATAATAATAGCATTCTTCTTATGATTTATTTTCATTTTTTAATTCAAAATAAAGTAGAAGCCTTTGAGTGCTTTAAGTGTGTACCTTTTAAGTGTAAAGGTTAGGGTATTCACTTGGATGATAATATTCAAAACAGGTTTTGGTCTACACTGAAAAATCTCACTCAAAATATCCTATATCTGCAGGTCGGGACCTTAAGCAATCAGCCTGAGATAATATTTTCACCAACATAGGGAAACAATGCACTACAACAAAAAATGTTCTGACAAAACATGAGGTCACAGTTACTTCTTTCTGAGCACATTTTTGTCTCAGAGTCTCCACTCTGATCTATTTTTATCCAAACACTTTCAGAAGACCGCTAAAAGTTACAGCCAATGTATGTTTCCTGGCGAGAACTTTTTTCTTTCAAATGCAATAAAGCAAGAGTTCTCTATCGTATGGTTTAATAGTCCAGAGAGAAACAAGTCTGATCATATTTACCCATGCATGCCATTCTATTTTGAAGCACATTGAGAAAAGACAGGTGGAAGTATTAAGAGCCATCTTCTCCCTGATCTTCCAAAGCAGCTTCATGTTTCAGTTGCTAGACTCAGTTTGGATGAATCTCTATAAATTTAAGCTGAGGAATAACTAAGGAGACCATTTTGTGTTTGCCAGCTGGATAATTGCAGTCTTAAGGGAAAAATCAACATTAAATCAAGGCAAATGAAAATGTTTATCCTATTAAAGAAACACATCCATAGAAATTGTTTAAAACTTTATGGCATTTTTGCTGGTTTCAGAAGGGTACAAAGTTGTGCAGGTACTTGCCTTAAGGCACTAATATAAATTATTGAGCCATCTTACTTTCTCTGTCCAATGACAGTCAGGAAGGATGAATGGGGATTATGGCCAAGACAATGCCCAGTAATTTTTCGGTGACAATTAAAGCAGGTTTCTGAACTTACCAACAGGTCTTAACAGCACAAGTAAAAAGATACGTATGAATGAAGAGCTTACATGAACAAAAAATATATAAAAATCCACTAACAAAAAAGTCTTCTCTTCACCTCATTATCCTAATTTTTACAGCTTATGTATTGTAAGCATCCCAAACTTTTCTTCAAAATTACAAATATTTTGTGACCTTACTGTCTCCTAGTTAGGGATGACCAGCTTATCCCTGAATGGTTTTAGAAAAGCAGAAGTAGTATCTTCCTATTAACAAATGCCTGTAGATTGGCCACCTGAAAAATGAGTCACAAACCATCAAACATTATAGAAAGAATAAACCAAATGTTAAGGTTTTCCAGAAAGCATGCTTAAATAGACAAATCAGATGAGTCAGTTCCTTAAATTGTAGGCAGACAGAAACTTCTTGACTGGAAAAAAGAATGAGAAAACTTGTCTTGGTGCTATATAACACAGGTTTCTAATATCTAGAGAAATCATCTGTCATGCACATTCAAAGTTCAATTACCCAAATATACATTGCATTTGTTGCTTAGTTTCACGGCATTTTCAATCATTGGTTTTCAGCAGATTTTCAGTCAGTAAAAATTCAGCACCCTATTTCCAGCTGTGTTGCAGTAATTGTAAAAATCGTTTTGTTATATTGTACAAGGTGAGGTGAAATACAGCGGAACTCCTTTAACTTCTGCTGTTCATGAACTACTGTATAGTAGTTTTGTTACCTAAATGTCCTCCTCTTTCCATCCCTAATATAGTGGCTCAGTTCATACTGAGAGTAAATGAGGAGTCTGTCTCAAGGATTCTACATCTTTTGGGTTTTAGATTATTAGGCTTATTTTGGTGCAAAGATCTTACCACATCTTGCCGTGATCTGATTTCAGGAAAAGGGATTTATCAAACCAATCAAATATAAATCTAACAAAGAGACATACTGGCAGACACTGTTTCAGTTGTTGTTGACCTTATTTCTCTTCAGGCCTTTGGCAACAAGTGTAAACTTACAGTGGCATTTCTGTGCCTTGATTATTACAAGCAAATAAAACTAAAATTTAAATATCTGTCATTTGTATTTCCCAAAATTATTTGCTTATATTTATTTTTTTCCCAATATTTTGACAATTATCTTGCCAGATTTTTGCACATGCCAAAGAAAGATTCTTTGGTAGTATAATCACATGATATGCAGTATAAGTTCTCCACAGTATCAGGCAGTAAAGTGCTTCTTCTTTAATACATGCTTTTTCCTCTTTCATATTTTTCTGCTCTTAGATGAGCTACAATAGTGCTTTGCTAGAGCTAGAGCACATATATGGGATATGAGATTTGCCTTTTTTCAATCAGATACAGAAGAAACCTGAAAGCCTTAGAAAAAGAAAAAATAAATATAAAAAGTGAGTGGAAAAGTATACCTTAAAATATAACCCTTTTCTTTTTTAAGATTGCTAAGATATGAACAATTAATGGGTTCTTCTTGATTTATTCCCTCAAGTTGCTATTACTACTTACTACTTTTCTAGAATCCTAAAACTCTTCAGTCTTTGCAATCTTTCCTATCATCCTGATCATTTGATCAAGAGATTTCTTAACCTCAAACAATTACTGTTACATTACACAGCAGATCCCTGGAAGCTCTTCTGTCTACAGTGAGGACTGCAGAAGACATACACCGTGACAAATGAAATGATAAAACTGCATGGCTTGGTTAAAATCTTGATTATACAGGAACAGTAGGAAAAACATGATTTCACTGTTTACCTTTCTTTCCAATCAAATATCGTACAATATATTTTAAAGGTAAATTGTTTAACTTGTTAACATACAAATCATGTTCTTTTATAGTTGGTGATAAATTCATAATTATTCCTTCAATCAAAGATTTCTGCTTACTGTCCATTTATATAAATGTGTGTGTGTGTTCATAAATACACAGTTTATCATTGACATCAGAAAGTCTGGTTTCCTTTTGCACAGGAAAACTGCTTTTAGACACAGACCACTGCCAAGAGGAACAATTACTTAACTGCGGGTGATTTTCTTTGTCTAGCATTGTCTCTCCATATGCAAACTCTATGGCCAACTTCTTCTGAATTGCTGTACTTGCAACTCTAGGGTAGTAAGGAAGAAAAGCACATGGAAAGAAAAAAGATGCTCTGAATTGACATGGGAACTCTTGGTTTAGTGAGAGTTGAAAAGAATATGACATGATGGGTTTAAGGAAACTCTTTGTTCCTGTTAACTAGACATGTTTCAGATGAGACTGAATTATGGAGAAGATGAAAAGATATGTTAGTCAGTTATACTTCAAAAGATTTTCACCATGGCTAAATTGTCTGTTCAGACTGTTAGTGCAAGGATTGTGCATGATTTAACGTGCCTTTTGTGAAATACATATAAAAGCTGGTACTTGTTTTCTTCTCAGGGGCACTCTGGTAGGACCTGGGGATTAGGCAGTGAAGAGAGGAAAGGAGAATGGACTCCTTATTTGTTTGGCAAAATATATAGCGGCCTTGAGGCTTTAAAGAATGTAAGAGCTTGTCCTGGTTTAACCCCAGCCGGCAACTAAGCCCCACACAGCCACTCGCTCACTCCCTCCATGGTGGGATGGGGGAGAAAATCGGAAGAGTAAATGTGAGAAAACTCGTGGGCTGAGATAAAGACAGTTTAACAGGTAAAGCAAAAGCCACACGCACAAGCAAAGCAAAACAAGGAATTCATTCCCCACTTCCCATGGGCAGGCAGGTGTTCAGCCATCTCCAGGAAAGCAGGGCTCTGTCACGCCTAACGGTGACTTGGGAAGACAGACGCCATCACTCTGAACGTCCCCCCTTCCTTCTTCTTCCCCCAGGTCTATATGCTGAGCATGACGCCATACGGTCTGGGATATCCCTTGGGTCAGTTGGGGTCAGCTGTCCCGGCTGTGTCCCCTCCCAGCTCCCTGTGCCCCCCCAGGCTCCTCGCTGGTGGGGTGGGCTGAGAAGCAGAACAGCCCTTGGCTCTGGGTAAGCACTGCTCGGCAACAGCGAACACATCCCTGTGTTATCAGCACTGTTCTCAGCACAAATCCAAAACACAGCCCCATACCAGCTACTAGGAAGAAAATTAACTCTATCCGAGCCAAAACCAGCACAGAGCTGGTATTCACACCATAAATGGCATCACTTCTAATTCAAACATCTTGGTATACTAGTAAAAAAAAAAAAAAAAAAGTTTAATTCAGCAAGAGCAATCTGTAACAGATGTCCTTGCTTTACTATTCAAGAATAAGAAATCTCATGGAAAATACTAAGATTCACATTTTTTTCATTATGTAAAGAGTTAATTAAATATGAGCAAGCATCCCATTCCTTAAAATAGTTAATGGCGAGTCAGACTCAATGAAAATAGGAAGAAGATTTTGAAAAATTATTTACTTTGTCATTCATTCCATCAGAATCAATATCCTAAATGCAACCTCTCATTACATGTATACTAGGTTTCATCAAAGTGATAAGCTTTTCACCTCTCTCTATGATCATCAGTTTGAACCTTCAAAGCCCTTAATGTGATATAATAGGTGTGGTTTCACAGTAGTGAGGTAGGGTAAGTGCAAGCCTGAAACAGGACTTAGGTTTGTGTCATCTGCTAACACCACACAGAGAGGTAGTTCAATGTTTAATGGAATTACCTACTGCCTTAAATCAAACTCCAGTCTGACTGTACCTGGCAATAATAAATGTGATTTTTAGTGAATCCTATGACAAGCTGATTCTATGGTAGTTGCATACAACTACCATAAGTGTTCTTAAGAGGGCCAAGGACTTGCTTGGCTCCAAAATGATGGAGTACAACACTTAAAGTCTATCATCATAAGAAAAATGCAGTTTTATGATTTCAGTTGGTCATAAGTGGCCCACAACTGATTTTAAAATCAGAATTTAGAAAACAGAAGGGCATAGAAGATAGTGACGAGGAGGAAAGGTAAGGAAGAGGAGGGAAGTGCAGGAGAGGACAAGACAAGTCTTGGGTCTCATATGTTCCAGGTGAGCTCTCCAGGTGGATTGTAGGTGCATTGCAGTTTATAAGAAAAGCATGCATCCTCTCAAATTTTGGCTAGAGAAGTAAAGAGGTAGTGCTTGTCACGCCTTTTGAACCAGGAAACACATCTAAATCACCAAGCTATGAATGTCACTGGACCCTCAGTGTAAACTACACATCAAACAGTGGTCAAATTTAGTCAGATAGAAATATGCCCCATTTCAGAAATGTTGGCTTGTAAGGGTCTTTTTGGCATTAAAATTCAGCACTTTAGAAATTCTGGAACCTCTGCAGCTATGAAGATATTTTAAGGATCTAAACTTTGCATTTAGACATCTAAAATGGCAATTATCAGTGAAAAATCTTTGTCTCAGTAGTCTTATCTCTGTCTTATTTTAAGACATCAAAAATGGTTCAAGATAAATAAACTCTAGCACTCTCCTTTAGGGTGCTGTGATCTTTGAAAATATGTTTACATATTCATTTGAATTGATTTCACCATCTGTTCAGATATGAGTGGCTGCTAAATGATGATCTGCATAATGATACTTAAAGTTTCCTTCACACGTTGGAAACTTTCGTTACAAAACCATCTTTGGCTGCTGCCCTACAAACCAATAGAGTCACTCACTGAGAAGGGCAGGAAAACTTTTTAAAACTGGTTTTGTAAAGGTCTTTAAAAGCTGTGAAAAACCTGAATACGTTGTGCAGTTAGTCTAACTCTTATTATTTTGGATGCATTTGCATGCAGTAAAGTAAAAAAACATATTTAAATTAAGAATACATGTCACTTAATTTGAAATAAAATGTTCATGATTACACAGCTATGTGAATTATTACAGAAAACATGAAAAAGGTGTTTATATATAGATTATGTAAGTGTAGAAAGGATATTTGGAGATTCTGGAATTGTTTCACTTGAAAAAAGTAGTGACCTGGGATGTCCTGCATGGTTTTTGTCAACCAACAGCCACAGTTAAGTTACTGACCCGTCATATTTTAGAAGGTTTGCCAAGAGCTGACATGCAAAGATTGAGGCATGTTGCCCTGGCATTCCACTCAGATATTCTGTGACTGGTGGGTCAAAATTTAATTTTATAATCCTCCACCTTTTAATATGAAAATGCTAATTTCAGGTGATTTAACTTAAGGATGAAATGCAAAAGCTAATTCTGGATCTGATTTCCACTTCTAAGGTTTTGAACTATGCTGAAACCCTCTGAGTTTCATTCTTCCTATCGCATCTTTTATCTCCTTTTAGGTTTCTTACCCATGACTTGCTCTAGATTCATGATCAGATTTTGTCAGCAGAGCTATTGTTTCCAACTTCTTAACCCATGAGAAAATATTTTGGTCTTTGGTGATGAGTAGACAGGTCAGGCATATATTTTCCACTGAAAATGTTGAGCTACATACCGCCCTGCTGTAGTAAGTGGACTGCTTTGAAGACCCTTCAGAGTTTGAAGTGATTGTTGGGAATACAACAAAAAAAAAAAAAAAAAAAAAAAAAGGAAAATTTGTCAGGGAGAAGCAACAGGAAGATTGAGCCCAAAATTTCATTAAAATATTAGACAGCATAAGGTATCACTGTCTCCATAAGAAGAAGCCTTGCCTTTTCTTCAGCCTAGCAATTAATTTTTACCTTTGTGTGACAAAGAACCAGATGTAGGAACTGATCTGGCTTTATTTTTAATTTTTCTTCTTGATTTAGTTCACCAGTTAACTATCAACTCATGGTGAAAATCTGATTTGGGCAATGCCTATCATCTCAGGAAATGTTTGTTGGTTTTGTTTAGGGAAGGACTGCCAAGGTCTAAGTGAAACCCAAAACTGAAAAAAATTCTCAATTGATTTCTGTATGGAAATTGATGAACATCTCACTCTTAACAGATCAGGTTTTCCCAGCAGATACCATTTTTTCAAGCAAATGTCTCAAACATGGTGAGGCCTTTATTATTTGTTTATAAGGAGATATTTCTGTGTCACTTTGGAAACATCAGCATGCTAGCAGCCAAGAAAGTTTTGTCTGAATGAAGACTATAAAAAATGGTCAATGGGTTATTAAACTGGTCACTGACAGAAGCAGAATAGCCTCAGGCATACAAGGATGCAGAATAATAACAGGAAATCTGTTGTTTACCGTGTACACCTTTTGGGTCTCTAAAGGTCTTTCACAGGAAAAATCTTGACAAGTTTATTGTCTGAGTCTAGCCAAACAAGAAATTTAGGAGCCCATTACTGTATTGGACGTAACTGTCAGGGGTTTGGTAGGAAAGGGGCGCAGGGGGAGCCTGTGCAGGAGGGGGCCAGCTGCTGCCCTGTGCCAGACACAGCTGCTTAACAGAACGCATAGAAGCACCGTGTGCCAAAACTGAAGCAATGTGATGAGTTTATGGTGCCTCTGTGAAGGCATTTAAGTAATGATGGTAAACACCAAGAAAACAACGCCAAAGGAGGGACGCTGGATAACGGAGGAGATGCAAGAGACAACAGCAGGGCAGGGGTATGAGAGAAGCAAGAAACATGCCAGGGCAGGAGGGATGGTGGAGCAGGAGAAACGTCAAAGCAAAGCTAACTGCCCCAAGCAGGGCAGGAGCCAAAAAGACACCCGAGCGGCGACAGAGAGGAGACCCAGGAAGAGGCATGACCGCAAAGGCACTGCGGTCAGTGGAGGAACCCACGCTGGAGCAGCTGAGTAGGAACCACAATGCGCTAACCCCCATCTCCTGTGCCACCCATCGCATCCCAGGAGGGACCGAGTGTAACCTGCAGCGAGGTGACTGGAGAGCAGGAAGAGGGGGAGGAGATGTGTCCAGATGGAAGCTGAGATGTTTTCCCTAAGTGCTTATTTGTTTGTTTTTATTTTTCAACACAAGAATCGGCAATGAAAAGTTTGTTAATTAGCAATAAATTAAATTGATTTAATTTCCCTGACTCAGAACTGGTTTTGGCTAAGAGAGAATTACTAAGAGAGGAGATTCTACACTTAATTTTTCTGCAAAGAGAACAGAAACTCTTAAGAAAGGTTTATTTTTCCCTTGACTATCAACTTTGGTGAATTCTACTTACCTCAGTAAGAAGTATATTTCTTTAGTTGTTTTAAGATCAAGTACCTAAGACATCATTACTGTAATTCTTAATTTGTGAGATATGTTCAATAACTCTTTGATCTGATTTAATCAAGCAGTCAGAGGGAGAAAGTATTTTCAGAAAAAAAGTACTACATTCTCTCTAGTAATTCTAAAATATTGGCCTGAAAAAAGGTAAAAGAATGGGAGTTAAATTTCCTTGTGCCTGTATAAATGCTTAAATTGACTGAGGCTACATGGCCATGGTCAAAAAGTTAATTAAGTTAACCAAAGGTGTGAGTTTGAAGTAGATTACTTATCCCCATCTACTACTCATATGAACATGTTCATTCAAAATTTAAATGGAATAATTGATTTGGTGCAATTCACTTCAAAATACATTAAACTAAACTGAACTGAACTGAACTGAAATCCTGTAATTTTGATTAAGCATCACCACACAGAGGTTTAATGTAATTTAATTAGTCCACTTGAACGGCTAATCCACAGTAACTTTGGAACGTCTTTGGATACCCTTTGTGAACCGACTGGATAGCTCACAAAGTAACAACTGTTTGTTAACTTTTTCAGGAACCTGGTTCAAAATTTATCCAGGCTGATTATAAACAGAAGTTGTCTAGCTAAAATATGTTCAGCAATGTGAGTGTTTCACTGATCTACCTAGAGGATAAATCAAAGCTGAAAAAATTATTACCATGGTTGATATTAAGTATCTTGTGAGCTCACTTAGCAAAGGTCAACAACATAGCTAACAGGAGAATAAATTGTTCTTTCATGTACTTCCAGGACAGAATTAAGGGAAGCTGACAAGGCAAGACTCTGAAGTGGTGTATTGCTGAGTCATTAAACTGAATACATTTGACTGGGAGACGTGACTCTTGCCCGTTTCTTGGGACTAATTATTTACATATATTCAAGGACAATAGCCCCAAAACATAGAAGTTAGAGCACTTGTTGGAATTTGGGAGAACAGATTTGAAGTTCTGTGTGCGGCTCACGTAGAATGGAAATTTGAGCCTGGGAACACCACAGTAAATCTCTATGTCCTTCTTTGTGGAATAATTAAATAAATAATTTTTTTTAAAGAGGTCCCTGAAATCTCAGACAAAACCATTTCCCTTTTAGTCATCCCTGTGTGTGTGTATCTGTTTGTCTGTTGTAACTAATGAGATTTCTTTCTTCATTACGTTTGATTGGGTCCCTTGATAACCAGTGGCTTAAACAATTTGACAAGTAGATAAGCCACCTTCTTGTGCGTGTGCATGCATGTGTGTTGCCCTTCCAGAAATCTTACTGAATCAGTGAAACTGAAACAGTGGTGGTGATTATTCAGATCAATCACTGGACAGAGAGCTGTGATCCTTACTTCTTTGTTTTGTTTTTCTTTAATTGCAGTTTAGGTTGCTGAAAAGCACTCGAGTTAAACTCTGGAAATCAAGGTCATTTATCTGCAGTTGTATTTGTCATACAGAACAAAACTGTCAGCACAAAGCTTCCCATATGAACAGACATCAACTGACAAATTCCTGCTTGCCTTCAAAGCACAAGTTAAATACTTGGTACTTCTCTGATCTTATCTCAAAGGTAATTTCTCTTAATGATCAAATTCAATTCTTTAGGAAGATTTCAGTTGTGACAATACAGCAGGACACATCAGCTTTTCTCCTGCTCCCTTAACAGCAAGCACTGAGTATTGTTCCTTTATTAGGGTATTGCTCTGTTAATACTGAGGCTTATGAGGAAATAAAATACTTTTTCTCCTATGGAACTCACTGGAGATACGTAGTGAGTATCATACCATGAAGCTCATAAAATTGTAAATAATTTTACCATATTTCTTCCTATTTGTAATGTAATATTTCACTGCAGTTCCCATTTCACATAGATTTCTGGTTTGGATCCTTATCACTCTTCATCTAAAAGTTTAAACTGTGCAAAACCATGTAAAAAAACAGGTACTGACAAGTGTATTGTCTTATTTTTCTACATTTTCTTCTTTCCATTTCCACTGGGAGATGTGGATGAAAAAGAGGAAGAAAATGCAAGAGAAAAAGAAGTTAAATACTTCTATTAGTTGACAAATTCCAATGCCATAGAAATCAGCCCAGTTACATTCGCACCCAGAGCTGTAAGTATGCAAAAGATTGAAATTCAGAAAGGTCTGCATATAAACTTTTAGATCAGCACACCGTACATATAAAACTACCTATTTTTGTACTTAGTTAGATTTTAGGCCATGAAGGAAAAAAAAAAAAAAGCAAACATCAAAATAAAAAAACCCCAACAACCCCAAAACCCCAAAAAACATCCAAAATCAAACCCAAACAAAAAACACACAACTTCGCCCCCCCCCCCCCCCACAAATCCCGAACTACCATAAATTATAGACAGGATGTTGTAGCAATGATTTCATTCAGGTTCATTACTATATAATCAGGGAGTACAGTTGTAAAGGTTTGCACAGTGCTGTCAGTAAGCACAAATCTTTGAATTAACTTGTGTGTACTCAAGAACCAGAATCTTTTTTTAAATTTGCATTGACATAGGCTTTTGTTTTTAATTCTGTATACCTTCCTCAGTGATTTCTGTTGCTAACTGAAACCTGAAGGCACATGTGCTATTTCAGAAGCTGGCAGTATATACGGTATGGACTTCCTACATAAATATTATACAGAAATCGATTGTATGAACCAATAACAAAAGATGTGAGGTGCTACTAGACTAACATTTTGGAATTCTAACATTCAAAGAACATCAAAGAAAATTGCAACAATGAAGGTTTATTTCTTGGGACTGGAGGAGAAAATAAATCTCTTGGTAACCAGGTCGATGAGATTATGAATGAACTAAGAATTAGGGAGCATAAGGACTTTTGGAATTCTTGAAAAATCTAAAATAACTGTTTTATCCAATTTTCTTTGTTCAGGTTGCTTGCCTGAAATTATCAGGTCAGAAGCAAAATGAGGATGACACTTTAAATCAAAATTTAGACTTCTATACAAAATGAGATTTGACCTTGATTCAAGAAAGCCCTTCAAACATGGTATTAACCAATATGAAGAGCACTTCCTCCTATTCCATAACACTCCTCATTTATTATCCGGAATCCCTTCATTTTTGGTGACCCGTACCTGCTCTGCTTGCTCTCTCTAGCCGTCTTTCTAGCACTGGGAGTTCTTTTTGTGTTTACAAAGAATTTGGGGATATTATCCCTGTCTATTAGAGTGGACAGATGGGAAAGAATGAGGTACATCAACTTAAGCCCAAGAGGTCCTTCAGGTAATAACACTGACAAAACAGTAAGGAAACTACTTTGTAAAATCTCTCCAAATGTAACAGACCATGACTAGCTCTAGGAAACAGAACATTTCCTTTCAATGCTCCCTTTAAAGCCTGTATAAAAATTCAGAAACATTGATCTACAGTTAAGGACTCTACAGAGACCATTTGAAAGAAAGAGCATCCTGGGTATCTGTTCAGGCTCAAAGTGATTCCGATTTTAGCAGCAAATGAATCTCATGACAGACAGCTGTGTTTAAAAGGTTTAAGGAAGGACAGCTTTTTTTTCTTTTAATACAAGAATTTGGACTTTGTACTGAACAAAGTTTTCAGAGAAAAAGCCTTGTCACCTTTTCACAGCAAGACATCAAGTCTCCAATTTTTATGGCCCTTTAGGATACACTCCTGTCTAAAGGATTCACTCTAAGTTACTACTTTCCCCTCCTACAGGTGACTGAGCCTTATGGTAACTGAAAAATGAAAAAGAACATTATTCAATTTTATACCATACTGGCTAGAAAAGGGTATGAACAATTGATGTCCAAAAATCTGGGTCCTATTTGGCACTCTTAAATTACAAGAGAAGCAAAAGAAGTGAGAAACTTCAGTTAGTTCTGCATATCCCATATGCACAATGGTGTATATATATTGCAGTGCTTTGAACAAGGTTGTGCTCCATGTAAGTTGAATATGGGGGGACTTACACAATACAGATATGAATGCTTTGTTCATTTTTTTAGATTATTTTCCTTGACAGAGAAGACTGGCAAGTAAAAGAATCAGAAAAATATTTAGCAGGAAGACACAGGGTGGCGTGAAGAAAAAGGGTAGATCTACTGCCACAACTTCACAAGGAACAAGAGGTTTTTTTACCATTACTTATTGTGCTTTGTACCATGAAAGGACTTAGGCACATGACCAAAGTTTTCCAAGAATAACAAACAATATACATCAGCTGATCTCTGCTAAAATTAGCATCCTTCACCCCATCATGCTCAACAAAGCTAGCAAAGCTGAACAAAATATATCTAAATGTTTCCACAATGCATGTGATTTTGACAAAGATATTATTTAGGAAATAAACAAGTTATATACACATATTATACAAAATTCAGACTCAGAAAGGATTTTTTGGAATGCCACAAATGGAAGCTATTTCCATTTTGAAAGCTGCTGTCTATTATCTTGTAAAAATCATACATCTCCATAGAGATTATTGCAATATTATCACAGTTAAAAGTAGAACAGATATGACAAGGTAAATACTAAGGAAAAAACAAATCAGAGGCTGACAAAAGAAATTAAGTAGTTCAAGAAATACATGTGTTACCCATTGCAAATACACAATGATGCACTCTCACACTTGTGCTCATTCCTCTAACTCTAGCACACACTAGTTACTCGTTCCAGGGATGACAGGTGGGAAGGAAAGTAGTCAATTATTTGTACAACTTGTTTAAAGCATGCACTTCTACAAACTCATGTCTTTGGTTTACAAGTTAGGTAGGTGAGTCCAGTGCCAGCCTGTCAAGGAATGGAGTTCTAGCCTAGAAGGACTTTACCCCAAGGTGAAGGAGGAAAATCTGTGTTCTTTGCCCACCTGTTGCATTTCCCCTAATAAAGGCATTTTCAAAGGAGGGCCAAACTACAGTGAGGGATCACACAGCCCAGATGGCAGCTCCTTGTCTTTATCTCTAGTTAACATTTGAAGAGAAATGTGCTAAATATAACCTACGTGGAAACAGAGGAAGCATCTGAGTTTTGTTTTGTCTCTGACCCAAAACCTTCCTGTAACCAAGAGGCTGAGCTGTGAGTTAAATGTGTAAAAATACCTCTGAGGAGATGACAGGTTCCTTGTAGACTCACAAGCCCCAATAACAGAAATTGCCAAAGTGTTGTTGCTCTGGACTTGCGCTTTCAAATCTTTTCCCAAGTTAGCTGGCAAGCAGGGGCTGGCAAAGGACTGCTTGATGTGCCTGACAGCAGCTGCTGTGTCTGGACCAGGAGTCTGGGCTCTAAGGTCAGTCATGTCTCAGACTCTTAGAAAAGAGCTTCTCACTTTATGGGAGATGCAACCCAGTCGTATAGTGAAGGTTTGATGAGAGAAGTGGAGATTTATATGTCATCATTGTTACAACTTAAATATAACAAGGCATTTCATCCACTGCTTATAAAAATACACAAAATTGAAAGACAAGTACACGCTATATAGGCAAGACTAATTTGACTGAATATACGTAGATCCCTGCAATAGCTACTAGTGCAGTCTCCTTTCCTTCTGCTGTGGTCCTTGTGGTGTGGCTGTGTTATTCACTCAGCAATGATTGTGATGACACATTAATTCAGCTTGTTAAAAAGCCTGCAAAAGAAAAATATTTAAAGAAAGAAACACAAAAGCTAAAACTCAACAGGAGTTGGCAAGTTTGACAGGAAATTATACACGTCCAGTTGTACACTGGAAATAATCAAAGAATAAGGTGCACAAGCCATTTTTCTGAAAGAACTGTTTAATTGAATATTTCTGCTGCGTTTCTCTAATCAAAGCCAGCCTGACAGGCCAAGAAAAACAATTGCTTTTCCTATGCAGTATTAATACTCATTAGCAGCTGCTGCATCCCAGATTGCATCATATCTGTCATTACTTGAAGGTTGTGGTTTAGCACCAAAGCACCTGCAGCATACTAAGTGCATCCCAAAGAGTAACTGTGTCTTGTACAGTATGGTTGAATACTGTATGGATAAATTCTGTCAAACAGTTGGAATTATCTAGTCTTCTGTCTGTATCTTTTCTTACATAACCTGCATTAGGCTTGTGAGTTTGGAAAGTCATATTGGCAGCTTGCCAAGCCTCAAGAATTCATTGGGATTTTAAAGCTCTTAATGATCTTAGCCGATATCACTGCCAAATATTTGTACGAGTGACTTTGGTTTGTTGCTCTTCAAATGAAAAGATAATCAGATGAGAGATTCTCCTAGGCTTTTTAAAGTGCTTTTTCCTAAAATTAACTAGCAAGCACAACTATCTTACTCTTTTAAACCATTATTTCTCAAGGGGAACATATTGAAGTCATAAAAAAAATTCTGATTCAATACCTGTAAATTTGTGGAAATGGAGGAAATTCTTACCCTTGTTCAATCTTCAGAATCCTCAGAACTACATTGGAGAACAGTAGTTCTCCAGACATCTACATGCAGTGCTACAGGCAGCAACTCTAAGCCACCGTTTCATATTAGCATAAATGGCATTTCCTACTAAATAGCCTGTTTTACCCCCAACACTACTGTGGTATGTAATGACAAAAATCCAAGTGGTGAATGAAAGACTTCAGTCTGCCATTGCCTAATCTGAAGATTAGATTCCAAGATATTTACACTTTTTTTAGACTTTTAAAATAGAAATTAGATAAAAACTTAACTGATACTCTAATCAAATTACAGTTTGGTTTGGTAATTCTTGCTTATTGCATAATATATAAAGAGTCTGGTATATGTAAAACAAGACTGGAATAGTATAGCTGAAATACTTCAGACCCCCGAATATTTGCAGTCACTGGTTTATTTCACTTCAAGGAAATGGCTCATCCTTAAAGAGATTAATCTACTCGGTAAGGCTCCAAGACCTTGCAAAGATTTTCTCTAAGTTGACTCTTCTACCTCTGTGTGTGGTTTACATATTTAATTGGTCATATTTAAATATTTCTATGACTTTTCAGCTCAGTTTGAGCAACGGCTTCTCAATGAGATATTTAAACCTTTGTGCACTCTACTCACAGAAGTAATTGTTCCTCATCTGTTTGACATCCACTGCAAAGGATGGAGCTAGCCACAGTTACAAAGGATGTTTGTCTGAGCTGGGATTGCAGCATCAGACTCTCAAAGATGTGGAGTGAGATGAGGTGCTAAAGGCAGTATGACCTTACTTGTATTGTAGTTGTGTATTAGCTACTTTGTACTCACAATAAATAACTTGTGAAGCTTGGCAAACTAGCTCGACTGGAGGGTACAAACACAGTTTTCTGATAGCAACCTCACAGCTTTGTACCTTAATGTTTCATTATGGAGGCTATACTTGACTTTTCCTGCTCTCATTAAAGTCAGATTGTGATTTCCTGGAGTGAGTTTTATTGAAGTATTCACACCCTGGAATTATACCTCTTTTTCCAGCATCCTTTCCCATAAGTGACTGAAGGGGAATAGTTTGGTTCCTAAGTAGCACTTCTCACACTCATGGTACTCAGACATATTTTACCAAGTATGGGTTAAATACTGAAGGGACAGCAACTGTATGGAAAAATAAAGCAGTCACTATGCTTTCAACAAAGGCTGGACAACATCCAGAGACACAGGCTTATTTTAGTGAAAGGGGACGTTGGCTAGAATCCTGCAGTTACTTGGTGGCCTAATAAGGAAAAAGAACAAATCCAGAAATCAAATCAGATTCTTTCAGGCAGACAGTGAAGAGTATTACTCATAGCAATTCATTGGCATTGACTTTCTATAGTTTTGCCTTTTATTAGATTTCAGGTCCTCAGTTCACTGGAAGGTTTTTTATTTTTTTATCAGTCCTTCAGCACTTTCACTGATATGAGTGAATGAATTCTTATTTACCAATACAAGAAGGTTCCCTAAGCATTCTTTTACTTTGTATCATAGAATCATAAAATAGTTTGGGTTGGAATGGACCTTTAAAGGTCCTGTAGACCACTGCCCCCCCTGCAATGAGCAGGGACTATCTAAGGAATCTGAAGGTGCACAAGTCCATGGAACATGATGAGATGAGGGAACTGGTGGATGAAGTGGCTAAGCCACTATCCATCATATTTGAGAAGTCGTGGCAGACTGGTGAAATTCCCACTGACTGGAAAAGGGGAAACATAATGCCCATTTTTAAAAAGAGAAAAAAGGAATACCTGGGGAACTACAAGGCAGTCAGTCTCACCTCTGTGCCTGGCAAAATCATGCAGCAGATCCTCCTGGAAACTATTCTAAGGCACAGGGAAAATAAGGAGGTGATTGGTGACAGCCAACATGGCTTCATTAAGGGCAAATCATGCCTGACAAATTTGGTGGCCTTTTGTGATGGGCTTACAGCATTGGTGGCTAAGGGAAGAGCAACTGACATCATCTACTTGGACTTGTGCAATGCATTTGACGCTGTCCCACATGACATCCTTGTCTCTGAATTGGAGAGACATGGATTTGATGGATGGACCATGCAGTGGGTAAGAAATTGGCTGGATGGTTGCACTCAAAGAGCTGCAGTCAACAGTTCAATGTCCAAGTGGAGACCAGTGATGAGTCGTGTCCCTCAGGGGTCCATATTGTGACCGCGCTGTTTAACATCTTTGTTGGAAACATGGACAGTGGGATTGGGTGCACCCTCAGCAAGTTTGCCAATGACACCAAGCTGTGTGGTGCAGTCAACATGCTGGAGGGAAGGGATGCCATCCAGAGGGACCTTAACAGGCTTGAGAGGTGAGCCTGTGCAAACTTCTTGATGCTCAACAAGGCCAAGTGCAAGGTCCTGCATGTGGTTTGGGGCAATCCCAAGCACAGATACAGGCTGGGCAAAGAGTGGATTGAGAAAGACTTAGGGATGTTGGTTGACGAGACACTCAACATGACCCAACAATGTGCATTTGCAGCCCAGAAAGCCAACCGTATCCTGGGCTGCATCAAGAGTATCATGACCAGCAGGTTGAGGGAGGCGATTCTCCCTCTCTACTCCACTCTTGTGAACCCTGCCTGGAGTACTGTACCCAGCTCTGGGGTTCCCAGTACAAGAAAGACATTGACATATTAAAGTCAGTTCAGCGGAGGGCTACAAAGATGATCAGAGGGCTGGAGCAACTCTCCTATGAAGACAGAATGAGAGAGTTGGGGTTGTTCAGCCTGGAGAAGAGAAGGCTCCGGGAAGACCTTATAGCAGCCTTCCAGTACCTAAAGGGGGCCTACAGGAAAGCCGGAGAGGGACTTTTTACAAGGGTATGTAGTGATAGGACAAAAGGTAATGTCTACATTTGGACTAGTTGTAAGAATTTCTTCACTGTGATAGTGGTGAGGCACTGGAACAGGTTGCCCAGACAAATTGTGGATGCCCCTCTGGCAGTACACCCCCCCAATAGGAAATGAAACTTCTCCAGGCAGGGAGGAGAGGAAAAAAAACCCAAACCCTAGAGGCTGCAGGTTGAAAATTGAACTGACCTGTTGAGATGTGCCAGGTACACTGAAGTGACCTTTTGGCCAATAGGGATTAAAATGACCACAGATCAGATTCAACAAGGGTATAAACGGGGTCCCACCAGAGGACATTTTTAAATCAGTCCTCCTCAGAGCAGTGGGTCTGCAGTTGGGGGCTCTCCCCTTGGGTCAGGATGCCACCCAAGGTAACTCCTTGAGATTGAGAGCCCTCATCTTTTAGGTGAGTGATATGCACATTTTGAGTCATCATTTTAAATCTTAAGAATTCTTGTTGGCTGTGTAGCACTAATTCCCCTTACATCATTGATCCTGTGGTTTACAAATGTTATCAGAGCTCTAACTAACTTTTTACTGAAGAATAAATCTGAGTTTTAGCACCTGTTGGATTTGATTGTGTGTGCCTCTGTAACAGCTCCATCCCTGGTAGTGTTCAAGGCCAGGCTGGATGGGGCTTGGAGCAACCTGGTCTAGTGGAAGGTGTCCCTCCCCATGGCAGGGTAGTTGGAATTAGATGATTTTCAAGGTCTCTTCCAACCCAAACCATTCTATAATTCTATAATTCTATGATCTTCAACTAGATCAGGTTGCTCAGAACCCCATCCAACCTGACCTTGAATGTTTCCAGGGATGGGGCATCTACCACCTCTCTAGGCAAGCTGTTCCAGTGTTTCACCACCCTCATTGTAAAAAATTTCTTCCTTATACCTGGTCTAAATCTACCCTCTTTTAGTTTAAAACCATTACCCCTTGTCCTATCGCTACAGGCCCTGCTAAAGTGTTTGTACTCATCTTTCTTATAAGGCCCCTTTAAGTATTGAAAGACCACAATAAGGTCTCCTTGGAGCCTTCTCTTCTCCAGGCGGAAAAACCCCAACTCTTTCAGCCTTTCTTCATAGGAGAGGTGTTCCAGCCTTCTGATCATTTTTTGGCCCTCCTCTGGACCCATTCCAACACACTGAGGACCCCAGAGCTGGACACATTACTCCAGGTGGGGTCTCACGAGAGCAGAGTAGAGGGGGAGAATCACCTTCCTCAACTTGCTGACCACGCTTCTTTTGATGCAGCCCAGGATATCGTTGGCTTTCTGGTCTGCCAATACACATTGCTGTGTCATGTTGAGCTTCTCATCAACCAACACCTCCAAGTCTTTCTCCTCAGGGCTGCTCTCAATCCCTTCATCCCCCAGCCTTTATTGATACTAAGGGTTGCCCCGACCCATGTGCAGGACCTTGCACTTGACCTTTTTGAACCTCAGGAGGTTCCCGTGGTCACACTTCTCAAGCTTGTCCAGGTCCCTCTGGATGGCATCCCATCCCTCAGGTATGTCAACTGCACCACTCAGCTTGGTGTCATCAGCAAGCTTGCTGAGGGTGCACTTGATCCCACTGTCTATGTCATTGATGAAGATACTAAACAGTACTGGTCCCAATATGGACCCCTGAGGGACACCACTTGTCACTGATTACCATCTGGGCATTGAGCTATTGACCACTAACCTCTGGATGTTACCCTCCAACCAATTCCTCATCCATAGGGTTGTTCCTTCTACAAAAAAATCCTTTTCATTTTCCAAATTTGATACCTGTCACTCTGAATGGACAGTCCTTCATTTTCATATTCATATTTTCAGATTTCTTTAACTGTTTGCTATCCTATACATTTTTCAAGGACTGTGTTTATTTGAGGCAAAGGGTGGTTTATGGCTCTTGAGTAGAATTAGCTAAGTGTTTAACATTCCGTATGCTTTTCCATTAATAAATAATTACTCCTTTTAGTTCAATACACTAGAAAGTTATACTGAAAGAGCATAAAATGCTAACATTCAGGAGCAATGTTAGGATTACGAAGTGAGATTTATTTCAAATATTAATTAGTTTTGAATTTTTAATTTTAGCTACAATAGAGTTCATATTTCATTGCAGTCACTCAAATGTAATAAAGCAATGTCAAGCAGTACAGAATGGTACAAAAGGTTTGTGGCATGACCAAGACATACTGTGTGAGTGCTACTGTCTACCGCAGTTTAATGAGCCTCAATAACTGTAGCTAATAGGCCATATTGTGCAAAGAAAAAAAGCATAATTAAATGCTATTTCTATGTAATTACACCATCCATTATTCATTACTAAAATTAAGATAATTTTAAAAGCCTTCTATCACAATAAATTATTACAGAAAAGTAAAGATCATTTGAGATGAAACCTTGTTTTTATGCTTTGTTATATTATGTATCTAAGTGAGTGTCTGCAGCCTATCCTGGAAAAGGGACTCATTAACTTCCTGAGAGGAGAAAGTCATGAGAGCACACCAAACCATCATTATCCAACACTATCACTTACACGTGGAAAAGGATGCAAAAGAGACATAAACAACCCCCATGTCACAAAAACACAAGATGTCATCCACACGTTTGGTAGTATAGAATAGCCGTACAGGAAGAGGGTTGTACATATAAGAAGAGGTGTTGAAAGCTAGGTGCATACTTGGTATGCTGTGAGATAAAAACTAAATAACATAATTTTTGCCAGTGCTAAGCAGCAAACTCAGCCAGTGGAAGAATTTTCCAGGTGGTCTGAAAAAATCCCTGAAGATACATCTCAGTGCTTCTATTTCATTCTTCCTTTCCGTTCCCATGGAATTCTGGGAATCAGAATCATAGAAGTTGAAGTTAATCAAGGTTGCAGTATCAATCCAAATATGGAACATATATCATCAGTAACAAAGTTTCCTATGAAACTCAGTAACATACAGGACCAATCACGCAAGTGTGTTAAAAGCATTTTTCAGCAATAAAAATAGAAAAAATACCCTTTCTCCCACCCCCCACATTCCCCCTACAGAAAAAAACCAGAACATTGTTGAAGTAAGTGCCACAAAAATGCCAGAGAAACACTCAAACTTCAAGCATAGGGACATGCTACTTGTCTGTTATTACATAATTTAAATGCTGTAGCTCAAAATGCAGTAGTGATAGGATCCCAAAACTAAATTCTGAAGTTTAATATTACATAAGGTCAACAGTACCCACAAAATAAATAGGCTGAACCCCCCCTCCAAGAACAAGTTTGTCAGCAAATCGTCTATGTTTCTAAGAAGAACATATTTTGAACACTGAGATCTAGTGAGATAAAACTTTTTCATTGGAAACTTTCAAAAAGGTTTGGTTCCACCTCATCAGTTAGGCATATACCTTCAAGGACAAGCGAAGACCAGAAAATAGGTGGTAGTGAGATCCAAGTTCCTTTAAAATTTTATGTTTCAATCACCTAATTATTCAGATTGTGAAGACAGGAGAAATGATACAGGAGGAATGATGCCCTCTGCCATCCTGGACACTGGCTGGCAGCAAAGGAGTAAGTTAATCAAGCTGTTCAAGAGATCCTTGTGAAAAAATTGTACTGTCCTATTTATTGATCCACTGTTGTAGTGCAGCTTTCTACAAAAATCCCAGCACTTGAAAGGCAGTCTCCAGAAAAGGAACCAAGAAGTGACTCTCAAGACAGGGCAGACAGCACACGGGCAGTGGAAAGATGATGGCACATTTCTTTCCAAAGTATTACTGAGAAGACAATTTTGACTGTTAGAATAACTTGAATATAAAAGATAATGGAATTAGAATACCAAAGCATTTTTCAACAAGTGCCAGCAAAGAGACAATGAACCCAATTATACACTGATACCAGAAGAAGAAATGGGCATTTATAACAACTTAAAATGTGGAACAGATAAAATTAGAGAACCATGCCAAGTCAGTTACAAATGGGAAGATGGATTACATCTAGAGAGAAACGAAATGAGCTACAGTCATAAACTGAAGAGGATACAATGGCATGTACAAATTCTGTGGTCAGACTTGTTTCATATGGTGGATATTAGATTTGCTAGAAAATAGGTAAACTCCTGCCAAAATAGGCTGGACAACTATTCAGTGAAAGTGATGTTTTCCAGGCTGATAAATAACAATTTCCCCAAAACTTAAAGTGAATATAGAAGACTAATAATTTCCACAAAGGGAAAAACAGTAATAAACCATGTAACATTTTAGAAGACATTATTAATAGAAGACATTCTAAAGACAGGAGAGACAATAATAAAGAGAGAAATATTGTTCTTTACATCATAGATTAAATGGACTTAGATCTTGGTTTTAATATTAGTCTGAGGCTAATGAGCCAGAAGCTTGAGTAAGACAGAAGCTGCTCCACTGTTAACATTACATGGAATTGTGATTTACATCCAGTGTGACTGATTCATGCCAGTAGTTCAGATTTTAGATTAAATATTTTCAATTTTTCAGGTACATAAGGATATTTTGAAAGCTCAGTATTCTAGAGAATTAAATTTCTACCAAGACAAAATTGCTGCACCTTGTAAAACACTGTTAGCAACTGAGAATTTAAATAACAGTGAATGTTTGAAACATGTTTCAATCTATTGTTGAGGTATCTTCTACTAAATTGTCTTTTTTTATTGACCACTTTTTTGCACACAGATTGCCAACAAATTACAATATCTGAACTCAGAAAAAAATTTCCACAGTCAGCGTTATTATATCAAAATATCCCATTTTACTGGCTAATATAAAGAAATGCTACCACAGGAAAAAGAAATGGCACAGAAAGTTACACAGAGTGACACCTTTGGAATATATTGACTCGATGAATATTGCATTAAAGGTCCAGAGAGTTATGCAGAAAATACAGGAAAATAAAAAGTAAACTTTAGTTAACCTCGACAATTTAGTTCACAGGTAAAGATAAAATCAAAGGAGGGTATTAGCTGCAGTCATGGTCAGGTGTGCTCTGTGCCTTCTGACTGGAATCAAAACAAAGCATGGGATGTTACAGTAAGGGAAAGAGGTCTTGCCCTCTCACCTTACATACTGTTACCTATCATTACCTAGAAACAGAAACATGCCGCCATCTGGCCTTAAATGGGTCTTTTACTACAAAAGTAGCTTAATTGCCACTGGAAGTCAAGATGCAATACGAGTCCTGTGGGGCAAATGCCCCTTACGCACTGGTCAAAACGCCATCTTTCCCACTGAACACCGAACAAGCTTTCTCATTATCCAGAGTTCCTGCAAACTAAGATTTTTGCTGTGGTATTTCCTAGATGCTTCCAAAACATGATGCTCATAAATAGTCCAAGTAAACTCTTGCAAAGCTGCAAAGCACTGCAAGGGCTGACAGAGAGCAAAAAGCACCCAAATAGTAACTACAGAGTTTTTAAAGCTCCATTGGTCTAGAGAAAAAGTTGCTGCTGCTGCTGCATGACTGCAGACCTGAAGAGCTTGATAATCAAAATGGTAAGTCATTCTCTGGGTAATCTCAATTAAGTGGCTTCTAGTGTTCAGCAAATTCTTCTTAAATGTATTTTCCTTCACAGAAGTGGACAAACAGCTACATAACATTGTTTTAACCTTGTAGGAAAATGTCAGGCTTCATTAGTAGTTTTATGAAGATTTACGTCTTCAGTTAATGACACCATCTGCTTAAGTATATTTTCCCCAAATCATCATTAAAAAAGCACTGGTTAAAAGGTTAGGTAGTTAAGGGTGGCTTAAACTGTTCTTATTCTAATCAACTCATGTCTGTCTTTTATTACTTTCATTTTTTGTATAAATGTTTTCTAGGTTTCTCCATTTGACTCAATGTCAGCTTTCTAGAGGAGTATCAGAAAACTTGTCAGATGTATTTGTAGAGTAAAAGCAAACTGCCTTCTCAATATTTTTTGCTGTGTGCTAGAAATATTGAAGCCCATTTTAAAACTTCCATTCTAAAGCAATATTTTCAATTCTTGATTTGGGCTTGGAAATTTAGCTAGACTGTATACAATTGTTATGTTAGATAAGACTGAAAACAAATTATGTAAGTCCAAACAAAATTATCCAAAACTGATGTAAGCTGCATGTAACTTAAAGTACTAGTGAAGTTTGAAGGGTTTAGAGTTTAATTTCATGCTCTGACTAGCTGGTTCTCACATAATAAAACCATGACTGATGCAGATAAGGGGAAAGCAAATATTTTTCACTGCTTTTTCTAGTCCAAGAGCACGAGGGCATCAAATAAACTAGCTGATACAAAAGAAACTAAAGAAAACATGTCCATACACCATGCATAGAGGACTTGTGGAACTCTTTGCCACAGAACTTTTCCAGTGCTAAAGGATTCAAAAAGGGGTTGGACGGTTTCACAGAAGAGGATCCATGACCTTTTATGTACATCATGGAATATCCTGCATCGCTCACCAGGAGCCCCTGGGTTTCAGCTCACTGGTCATTGGGAATGCATTCAGGGAGTATCACTACATACTTGCATGGATTTGTATTTTTTTCCTGGGGCATTTACATTGACAGAGGGGGTGCTTAGCTGGGGCTTTGGTATAACCTGCAGTGGGCATCTTACATTCTTAGAAAATAAATCTGTGCACTTCTGCAAGTAACAGGTAATGGAATTCTTTCTATATTGAAGGGCAGAGGCCTGGTTTAAAGTTGTACACATTAACTAGAGTCAGGGTCTTGAACTCATCATCTAGCTGATTAGATTGCAGCCTCATCTATTAACTATTTACTTACTTGGCGAAAGCATTCCTGTAGCCATTATGATTTCTAAGAAGTATTTTGCATTTATCCAGAAAAGGTGCAGTTTCCTGAAACACACCTAGGTTACATGGCCAGGGACTAAAGGTTAAATTTCAGAATGGAAATAATCTTCACCAAAATGTGCCTTTGGGTGATCTGCCATAAACTGGTGGTTTTGGAACAGGTTTATACTGCATACTGGCCACTCAATGTATTCTGCAGCTTTTTTATTACTATGATTATCAACCATGAACGTAAGTGTTGCTGCAATTAGGCATGTTGTCATCTAATTCAAGTCAAATGTACTGCTAACCTGACTTCCATTGTCTACTACAACACTCAGGACTCGTTTTCAGACTTGACTTGACAACATGGCATCTAAATAATAGGACTTCTCCTCTAGGCTGAGATTCAATAGTGCCAGTGACCTGTAAGCCAAAATACCAGTTCTACTCTAGCATCTTTTTTTAAATTGCTATGAGATCATAGACAAGTTATTTGAAGTCCCTCTGTTACACCTTTCCTAGAGATTAATATTTATGGCACTGTTGGTTATAATGTCAATTAGGCATGTTTGCTTGATTATTGAGAAGACACAACCCCAAAATGAGTTATTATCTTGCTCTCTGCAGTTTAAAGTAGCAGCAGAGAATCATATTCTAGAGGACAGAATTTCCTTCCTATATCCAAGTCTTCTCAGGGGGGAAGGTCATCTCAGAACACATAAACAATTGCAGACTGACACTTTTTTTTGCTGCCAGAAGAATCACAGGCAAGGCACAAAAGAGCAAAATGAAGCTTCTAGGAGCTGTTGAAAGAATAGCTATGGTTTGAATATTTACTAGAGCAGAATCGTTCAGGTTTATACTAGGCAAAAGCTGTCTTGCACCACTCCACTCCAGGGAGAAACAGGCAGTTATGAGTGAAGTGGTGACCGTGATTTTCAGACAAAGCCTAAAGATTTTTACTACCTCTTTCAAAATTACCATGAACCACGCACATTGGTGGATGGTGATAAGGGAGAAGAGAGAAAAATGGTATGATATCATCTTGTCTTGTCCTGGTGTGAAATACTAGTCACAGGCCTGCCTCTTTTAACAGTGATCTACTGAGTTTCTGGCTGTCTGGGCTACAGCACAACTACAGTCCTGGGAAATGAGCACAGCCCATGCACAGAACATTGCTACAGATAAAGAGTGAAGCTGATACATCTCAAACCTATTGAATGATTTCAGGACATGATACAAAGTAAATGTGTGATAGATCTAACATAACTGGAATTTGCTATACCATCTGATAGGAGGGATACAGCTGGGATATAGGAGGGATAGCTTACTTAATATCCTCCTGTACATGTGAATACAGACTGGATGAAGTGCCTTGGCATCAAAAGCTCCACTCTGACTAGATTGAAATATTTCTACTACGTATGTTAATGTCCTGAAAAACCTGAGCTGTTAGGTTATCTCCAAAAATAAGCTAACTATTACAATATTAAATGGTAGTGATGCCTTGACTTTGGACATCATTAATATAAACTCAAGTTCTGCAGTAGCTAAATGTCAAGAAAGTGTGAAATGTTTAGAGAGGTCTCAATTAAGACTCTCAATGGAGACTGTATCCAAAGTACTGGTAACTTTGGAAAGTATCTAGTTCAATACAGCTTCACATCACAAATACTGCAGTTCATTTAATGTCTCTTAGAAACAATAGAATTAGATGCACTGAAACATTTGTTCCTGTTGATATCTCCCCCTTTTCTTTTTAGTGATATGAAACAGGTAGCTAGTTCTCTAAAAACCAAAATTTGGCTGAGTGTCTGAACCTTAATAAAGACAATGTTAACTCAATGCCTTCTGCTTTCACTACCTAATTCAAAAGTACACAAAACAAAATAATTTCTATGAAAATACAATATATGTCATTCCCTTTCAAGAAAAAATGAAAAAAGATGATTCCTTGCTTGATTTTTTTTTTTTTTAATGGGAGCTAGCTTTCCTTGGAAAGGAACAGTTTCTACAAAGCAGTTGGAAGTAGAATATAAGGAAACATTAGTTGTTCAAGGATGGAGAAGTCATTAGAAGATCAAAATTCAATTTATGTGATTGAATAGACATAGGGAAATACCTACTATGTACAATTTTATGCCATTTTCCTCCATGCTGTTCTACCAGTATGCCACTTTCAGTATATATATAGATAGACAGTTTGTGAAAATCATGCACATGAAAAGGATACTGGAAATGGAAAATATATTATGAGAAAATGGTCTTGTAAGCTATTTTAATTGTTCTCAAAAGATAATCAGATACTTGGAATACAGGAGCTTAATAAATGCTGAAGAAAACTAGTCAGACTCTCATACAATCAGTGTACATTTTTTTAACTTATGGATACATCAGATCAGTGACCCACAGATATTATCTATCAGTGAGCCCAAAGTGATAGCATAGTCAGCTCAAAGAAAGGCCAGCAGCACACAGGAATTTTTTACTGTGTGTTGTCACAGACTTGCAGAATGCAAAGCCAATGCAATTTGAGCACTGTTACAACAAGCAACAAACAGTCCTTAAGATAAATGGTCATTATTTCTGAAGTCAACAGCTACTGTATTTTTTTAAAAAATACAACCAATGTCTATAGAACATTTCCAAGAGAATGTAACCGTTATGCTTCCTACTCAGTGATCAGGCAAATTTATCATCCATGATTTTTCATGAACTCCAATAAATTCTGAGCATCTACTGTCTCCTCTTGGTAAGCCTTGGAGATCCAGATCCAAAAAAATAATTGTAAGCTTTTATCATATAGTTCTTAGCGCTTGTATCTCAGATTTTGGACATGAAACTAAGAAAAAATGGAAAACTATCAAACAAAATCTTCTAAGAAATATATCCAAATTCTATGACATAACAAAATTAAACCAGGAATATTTTTTTTAGAATATAAGAGTGTCCTGGGTTTGACTGGGATAGAGTTAATTTTCTTTCTAGTAGCTGGTATAGTGCTATGTTTTGAGTTCAGTATGAGAAGAATGTTGATAACACACTGATGTTTTCAGCTGCTGCTAGTAGTGTTTAGACTAAGTCAAGGATTTTTCAGCTTCTGATGCCCAGCCAGCGAGAAGACTGGAGGGGCACAAGAAGTTGGCACAGGACACAGCCAGGGCAGCTGACCCAAACTGGCCAAAGGGATATTCCATACCGTGTGACATCATGCCCAGTATATAAACTGCGGGGGAGTTGGCCTGGGCGGGGGGCAGATCACTGCTCAGGAACTAACTGGGCATTGGTCAGCGAGTGGTGAGCAATTGCATTGTGCATCACTTGTTTTGTATATTTAATTTATTTTATTGTTATTACTGTCATTTTATTATTGTTATTATTATCATTTTTTTCCTTTCTGTTCTATTAAACTTTTCTTATCTCAACCCATGAGTTTTACCTTTTTTTTCCCGATTGTCTCCCCCATCCCACTGGGTGGGGGGAGTGAGTGAGCAGCTGCGTGGTGCTTAGTTGCTGGCTGGGGTTAAACCACGACAAAGAGGTAATTTTATTATTGTTCTACATAATGCTGTAGGAAATTAAAGCAAATAAACCCCACCAGCTGCCACAGTGCGGGTACTTGCAGGAGCTAGATATTTTTACTGTTCATGACTATTCATTATTAGATGCTTAGAAGTATTGAGCACATAATAGGTTTTATCATTTGTGAGAGAAAGAGGATGAGGAGAGATAAAAAGGAATTGGACAAATTTTGTGAAGTTTGGATAGTCCAGAGTATGTATGTTTCTCATCCAGTACTTTTATTTTTAAGAAAATTAATTGATTTATTCCAAGAATTTAGTGTCAACCTGATGCGGTAAAAAATGCTAACAGCAAGCAGCATTTACTTATGCTATATGCTCATCAGTTGTGTGTGTCTCACCATGATGATTGCTATTCCATAGGCAAACAGGGAAGATAAAAAATAGGCAGAAGGAACTGGAAAGGATAGTACCTGTGAAAAAAGCAGAAGTGGAGAGAGATATCCAAAGCAAGAGTGAGAGAAGCAGGGAAACAAACGATGACAGCAAAGGAGAAAAGAACATGCAAATTATAAATAAAGAATGAAGGTGGAGAGCTAGTGCAAGTCCATATATGAAGGTTAGCCTTCAAATGAACATGTCAATAATGGGTTTGCTTAATTCTTTCCACAATTAATAATATTTGAAGTATGTTATTTATACCAATAATCACCAGTATAGATCTTAGGTTCTTAAAAGTAGCATTACCTCCTCTTAAAAACTTGATGTGCAAGAAGACGGCAAACATGCAAAACAAGAAGCACAAGATATTATTCGTCAAAGAACTATAAACTACTGTGGGATTCATTCCTTTATAGTGCCAATAACTCTCTACAAGCACAGTAGAGGAATCTTTATTTTCACTGGACAAAAAAAAAAAAAGAAATCACCCTTAAAAATAGGTTTATGATATCATGGAAAATCAGAAACTAAACCATAAAAATGAAGAAATACAACCTGGAATAGAATAAGGAAATAAAAAAGGTAAATTCCGTGGAAAATGTATTCAATTTCTTACTAATTTTAGAAGACATGCTGACTTTGCAAAAGCAAATGGTCAAGTTTGATTAAATATGTTTAACTATATATGACATGTTAACTATACATGGAAGGAAATGTACTTCTTGTGTTCATTTATTCTGTTAAAACACATGAACACTTCATTCTTTCAAAGCTATTCTGAGAAAGAGTGTTCATTTGTTCAGTGGAAGCAGAAGGAGCTAAGATGCACATCATTATTCTTAATTCATGACTTGTGATTCCTTTGTAAATTCCAGCCTGGATTTTATTAACAGAATCAGAAGCATTGAAGACAGACTGAGTCATCAGTTTTATGGGGAAAAGTGTAAATGCTTGGAAGATGGCCAGAGGACAGACAATGCAAAACTAGCATTTTCTTTTCATTTATGAAATAAAGAATTGCCTTTCCAGAATTTTGTTGAAGAAATAATGGTCATTTTTACCCATTTATGCTGGTTAGAAGAAAAGCTATACCATAGCTGCAGTACGATGTTGTTTTCATGCCAGATCTTTTCAGAATATATTTCTTGATTTGTTTTTGCTTTCATCTCATGGAGAAAGTTGTGATATATTTAATTTGGACTTGAATAGTTCTTTTTACTAGTATTATAGAAATATAAAAAATGTGCCCAAACAAACAGTCTGGACACAAACTAGTGTCTTCTTATTTTTTGTAATACTTTTATAGGCACTGTGGTAGGCATCTCAGTACTGTGCAAAGCCGTACTTTACAGAGATAACCAGTCTGTTTGAAGAATTGGAAGCAGTATAGACATTTAAATGTAATACAGTTCCTAATTTATTAGCATATGGTATATGGGCACCTCTGCCCAGTCTTCCATTCCCCTTTTCCTCCCCTGCCCCATCCCCTTTCCCATCCGATTTTCCTTTTTCCTTTCCATGTTTTCCTTTCTTTTCTGAATCCCTTGTCTTTGTATTCCATTTTTAAAATACATTTTAGGAAAAGTTGTCTGTGCATAACTCAGAACAGTCCACTCCAGATGTTGGAATCTGGTTCTGTTCTCTCCTATACCCCTAGAGAATGATTTGATCACATGGCAGTAGGACATTACTGTTTATTTCTATTTTTGAAGATGGACGCTTTGCAGAGGAGAACTACAAGATCATTGGACTGAAAAATTTGAGAAAAATTTTCTGTTTCACTGTGTATGTTTCACTGTGCACTCACCTGAGAGGAAGGAAACCTGATTTCCAATCCCTGAACCAACTGCTTAATATTTTTATTCCAATTATCTATTAAAACGTCTTAACATTCGTTAAATTAGCTGTAATATCTTCCTTCTCCCCAAGAAATTAATTTGAGAGGGTAATACAGTTTAAGCATCACCAGGGTTACACTGTAGATGAAGGAAGAGTTGTGGACCTACGTTTTGGATTTGGGCTCCCTAAAATTCCATTTAACTGTTACATGAGACATTGAAGGCCTTTTATGGATTAAGGCTTTAAACTTTTATACCTCAAGTCATAAAACAGAGATACAAAACTTTTAATATCTCACAACATTGCTGAAAGGTTTAATTCACTGACAGTGGCTGGAAACTGCTTGAAAAATCCTTGAATGAAAGGTGTAGAAGCACAAATGTAGGTTTTTTTCAGAGGAACTGTGGACAGGATTTCTCTCAAGCAGGCTTGTCAAGTTTGACCAAATAATACTAGGGATGTCTACTTAATAGCTGAATGAAAACAAGACGTACTTTCCCCCCCATTTTTTCTCTTTTTTAATGAAAAACTTAAGTCAGCACTCTCACATCTCACAAAGACAACAGATAATTTCTATTTTCTTTGACAAACTGAATTACTTTTAAATTGTTCGTTCTGTTTTTCCCTCATCAAGACAATAATCTTTCTCTGGATGAAAGCATAGTGAAGTTTAGTCATCAACATACAAGTGAAAAGGAAATGGTCCCCTAACACGCTTGATAGCATATCTTATGTGTACGTGGGATGAAATCTCATGCAACCCTTGTTGAAAAAAAAAAAAAAAAATTTAAATAAGCAATGAAATTAGCAAAGTCAGCTGAGGAGATTTATAATTAACTCCTCTTAATCCATACCACAAATAAAACCACTTTTATCTTCCTTACCTTATGCCCCTTCCCATCTACTTTCCTTGGGGAATGATATTTTAAAATAATAAAAATATTTTAAAATTTAAAACAGACAGTATATATAATACACTGTGACTTATTCAATGTAGTTGTACCTTTAGCTTCCTTCATATATGCTCTCTAATGTGTCTTTTTGCCTTTGACAGAAATAATAGCAAAAGAGGCTTCCAGGCTTTACTAGTCACAAATCTGTTCATTTACTTCTCTTTCACCATGTTAAGTTTATTTTTTTTATATTTTTACACTACGCTATTGTGAAATATTAAGAATGGCCAAAACTCTGGATAGATATTTTATAACCACAACTGATAAGACTTTCTTTAGATTAAAAAGCTTAAAGAAGTGTATGGTACAGATACAGTATCATGAAGAAACGTCAGATTTCAGGGGATGATAATTATGTTGACTTTAAGCAATGACAAATTCTAAGACAGCAACCAGGCTGATGACTGAAATTAATTAGCAGGGATTGAATACAAAAGCAAACAAACATTTCCTCCCACAACAGCCTGAGAAAAGAAAAACATTTTTTCCATAATCTACTCCACCCTCCGTTTTCTAAGAGGTGCAGATTTTGTTTTAACAAAAGCAGCAGTAGTTGTTTATTTTCAAAATTCAAAACACAGGAGTCTTTTTCATAAGACTTCCTTAAACATCAATATTTTATTTGTAAATTGAATTTATTGGATGAATAACTCATACATCGCACAGAGTAATGACAGCAAATGAAAAATTACCTCTTTGGGTTTGGGGAGGAGGGGGGAATGTTCTGCAAATGCAAATTGAAGCTAAATGATAAGCATGGAATGGGATATTTAAAATGTTGGATTGCCCTTATTGAATTAGGATTTTAGTATGCCTTATAAAAATCAATCCAATCTGTCTAATACTTTCTGTATTATTGTACAACTCCTGTCTTTTATGTAATCTGAGTGTACATGTTAGAGTTTAGCAGTGCAAACCATCGTCTGAGCACATTTGCATATTTTTTTAGATTTTATTTTATTTTCATTATTTGCTTTTGACTAGGTCAACAATTTAAATACATTTGTTTGAATTACACTGTACATATTTGAGGAGAAATTTGCTGTTTCTACAATTATGTGCAATAAGGTAGCCTCTGACCAGACTGCTTTCAAAAAATGGACTTGTTCTTCAACTGTGGGAAAAGGCAGAGTTTAGGAACGATGCGAGATGTAATATGAAAAAGTGCCCTGAAAGAATCTTTAGGTGTTATAGCCCCCACAACATTATGCATGTAAACCTACCTGCATTCCTGACTAACCAGTCATAAAAGATAAACACATTCAAAGACAAATCTTGCTGTCTATCTTAAAATTGGGGTGAGATAGAAGAATGGCTGCCTATCTTTAGATAACTCTCAGTCTTTATATGCATAATTTAAGCAAGAAACCCACATGATAACAAATAATATTTGAGGTAAATCTACAGTGGGACAATTAATCTTTCCAGCACCTTTATGATTATTAAATAATTGAAGTTCTGGTTTAAAATATCACTACACAGGTAAGAAAAAGAGGCTGAAAAAAAAAGGCAGCAAAATTATACAGCAAGTGTATAAAACTGGATCAAAAATGTTGGTATACTATTCTTTATTTACCAAGTAAATGCAATGGAAAATGAGTTTGTGTATAACATACACATAGGCAATTTTATACATAGTCTTTGAAAGTGAAATAGGGGTGATAAAACACCAGAACATATTAATATATGAACATTCAGGGAACACTTAAAATGGTCTGCTGAGATACAGAAGATTTTAAATGCCAAATCTCCTTTAAAAAAAATAAATAAATTAGATCTTAAAAAGACTAACTCTGAAGAAATACTAATTTATTAAGCACAAGTATATCTGATGTATTTATTTGCCTCCACTTTGGTTATTTCAAGAGCATTTAGCAGTTTATATGTTATCTGTCATTTACAGTAGAACTTCAAGAAAACTAATCTGCTCATTATTTTCTAAATATAATCAAAATAGGAAAACTACAGAAATTTACACACTTTATCACAGAAATCTGATAGAAGTACCAAACAAGTTCTTTAGAATGGTTGTTTCTCAGTTATACAGAAGCTGAAAGATGAATGATTGTAAACCTAATGAGAAGCAAGCAATAAATTGTACTCTGAACGTTTTCAGTTTTGTAATTGAGTGGGCTGAGTAAGAACAGGCTAATATCAAAAGGATATATTTACTTTGGAATAAAGTCAGCTTTCTGTGCCCTGCCCTTAAAAAGGATGGTACAAGAATAAAAGTTACAGTTAAAATTAACCTTGACCATGCGCCAAATGTGACCTGCTGATAGATGCATTAAAATCAACACAGTTGTCCAAATGCATCTCAGAGAAGAATTTGTTACTAAACGTATTCAAGCCTGAAATCCCTCCTTACATGAGTTTAATAGGCTACGTACATGACCTCAGAATCATATCCTCTAAGCCAAGGAAATTTTAAGTTTCTTGAGTACTTACAAGCAAGATAGGTTGAAAAGATGAGCAACGTTACTCTCTTTTGTGGGAAAACATAGAAACTATAGAAATGCAGCAAGTTTTGCAGATGTATCAGCCCCATATGATCTGGGTTCCTGAAGCCAGAAAACACAATTTTCAGTGCAAAGTCCATTCCCCCGCATTTGGACTGTGATCCTTTTCTGGAAGTCATCTCCCAGCTGTAATGCTGCATTGGTTTTTCTTTTCTAGAGCATGGTTTCATAGCTGTTGCTTATCTGAAGGTCTTTACTTCAAATTGGAGATAAAAGTGCCCCACGGTCTATGCTGCCAATTATAAGTAAGGATGAGCATTACATCGTAATCACATCACAACAGCTACATTAAACAAAGGGCACTCCTTTAAAGATCCACATACAGTATATTAATAAGATGTCCGAACAGGGGTAATCATTAAGATACTGTAAACTCAGCTTTTCAAAGCCAGAATTCACATCACTCACAAGCATTTTCTGGTCTTTATTTGCATTCATTCCAGAACTCCACTGAAGCTGGAGGTTAAGGAATGAGAAGACATGTGAGTGGGAAATTTACCAAAGGATTTAATAATGACCTTGAAAATTGGTCCTGTTTGTGCATTTGAGACATAAGCATGTAAATTAAGAGCAGTCAGAAGGGGCTGCCAAGTACCTGCCTACACTGAAAATATTTAACTTATTTAATGTTAGGTTCTAGCAAAGTTTGACCCCTAACTGCTGATGCTGAACATGATTTCCAGTGAGCTATGTTGTCTACCATCTGTCAATCAACATCATGCCTTCTAACTTGTGATCTCAGCATAAGAAATGAACTGAATACAGATTGGTCTGTGGGACAAACTTCACCACAACATGTGCAGAGACATAGAATCCCACTCTTTCTAATCTAAACATTGATCTGACAAATGCTGAACAAAAAACACATTAGCCTCTGATATGACGATAAAACGGTGTCCACATACTGGATTTTGTAATGAAGAACAGCAAAACGCTTTTGCTGCTGCTCTGCTTATGAAGCAGCTTCCCATAGTAATGATGGTCATCAAATGGGTTTGAAAATGGCCTTTCCACACAAGTCTGTGCTTAAAAAATATCTGAGCTAAAAATTAAAAAAAAAAAAAACCTAAACCACCTTCACCTCTCCCTCCTTCTTCCCAGGCTCAACTTCAGTCCTTCACTTCCAACTCCTCTACCTCCTCACTCCCGAGTGGCACAAGGGGATACGGAATGAGGGCTGTGGTCCATCCATAACAGCTCCTGTCTGCTGCTCCTTCCTCCTCAGACTTTGCCCCCTGCTTCTGGGTGGGTCTTTTCCATGGGCTGCAGTCCTTCAGGACAAACCAGCTCCAGCATGGATACTCCATGGGCTGCAATTTCTTTCATGAAATATCCACCTACCCCAGCATGGCATCCTCTGTGGGCGGCAGGGGGACAATCTGCTTCACCACAGACTTCTCCAGGGGCTGCAGGACAATTTCTGCCCTGGCACCTCTCCTCCATCTCCTTGTTCTCTGGCCTTGGTGTCTGCAGGGTTGTTTCTCACACTGTTGGTTTCTTTTTTGGGGGGTGGTGGGGTGGTGGTGGGGTTTGTTTTGTTTGGCTCCCCTGCCCCCAACCCCCTCAGTCCTCTCTCTTCACTGTCTGGTATTTTTTTGCCCTTTCTTAAATATGTTTTCCCAGAGGCGTCCCACCAGTAGCTGAGAGGTTCCACTTTGTCCTGCAGTGGTCACAGCCAGATCCAGCTGTGACCAGCAGAAAGCAGCCTCCTCACAGAGGCCACCACTGCAGCCCCCCCACTAATAACACACTACCACCTGCACCTAATAAACACAGTTTTATCTATTATTAATGAGTCTCTTCTGCGATAATTAGATAATTTGAACTATGACTACAATGACCCTTTGAGGTATTTTGATTAGGCTGATAAATCACGAAATAGGCTAACAATACATTTTTAGCTCCAACTATAATGTGTGTTCCTTTGTGTCCATGACAAGATTTTCAGTTTAGCACAACTAAGGGGGAGAAAAAAGAAATGTTTTCACCTCATGTTATGTTAAAAGAGCTCAAATTATGAGGATCGTAACATGTAACCAGTATTAGACTGAAGCCACAGGTTAAATTAATCAACTGATTGGTTAGTTATATTGATGATAGTTTAAAATTAGTATGATATTGAGTTATTGATTATCAATGTTCTACTAAGGGTGTGATGCCTCAGCATGAAACATACTTTTCTATAGGCAAATAGTCCTAGTTAGGCTAACAAGCACTTTACAAGTTGGACATCTTATTTAAGGAAGCATCTTATCTTTGATTAAATACATCTAAGTCAATGAGGGTATGATCCCAGATAAGGCTGCTGACACTTGCAAAACTTTACAACATTCTTTATCAAGGATTCTTGCTCTTACTCTTGAACTGTCTAATATAAAATGGGAGCTGAAAGCCTGAAGAACTTCTCAAATCTCCATTCTGGCCTTTTCCCCATAAACTTCAATAGGGTGCTTTTATATGTAAAACCTGTGCTTTATCTGTCAGAAATGCTTAATTCAGCAGTTACTTATGTTCTATATGGGTAACAAAAGAGGAAGTTTATCAGAGAGATTTGCACAACATTTCAAAGGTATATAATCTATATTAGGAGTAAGTTATTCTCTTGAAAATAGCTCATTTTTTAACTGTACTTCAACTTTTGCACTGTTTCAAGAGAAAGCTGTATTTATGAACTGTCAATGATGTGCAAGACTTCCCATTTGAAACAGCTTCACTGCCCAGAATGACTGTCACAACCGCCTTCCCTCTACCCTGGAGAGAGTGGTCTGGAAAGGAGAGAAACTGAGCAAAAATTTTACTACTAGAATCCTTTTTGCAGGACGGTAACCTTTTCTGTGGGGAAGCTGCTAAAACAGTAATGAAGATAGTTGCCATTATTAGTATCTAAACTATAAAATTTAAGAATTAGGAATGGACATTTAACATGTGCTCAGTCACCTATAGCTTGATTTAGATGTCATTGATCCTGTGGTGTATCTTAAGGATTGTTAAACAGTCCTGGTTTTATACAGGACTGATCTTTCTTCATCAGATCAGTTCCACACCACTAAGGATATAAAAACCATGTTTTCTTTTCAAGAAAATACCCATATGAAAAGAAAGTTGTCAATTTTTTGCAGAATCCAAAGCAATTAACGAAGGGCAAGGAGTTTAATCTGTCTTTAAAATTACAAAACCAATACACCATAACCTGATTGTGAATTAACACATAAAAGTCTTACCAGAAAGGTGTGATGTTAATACATCATAGTTAATGGATTGCCTCTAAAAGATTCCAGCAGAGTGGACACAATATGCAATAAAAAACATGAGGGCCTACAAGCTAGTGCTGCTCTGCCAGCACTTTGTTTGCCAGATCCTTGGACTGGAATACGAAGTTTAAAATGGTTCCTTGACTAGGGGCTTCAGAAGGTTAAACCAAAAACCCCAGTATTAACCCCCCAGTCTGCATAATGTTAGATTTAAGCCTGAATTCCTAACTCTCCCTTCAGCTTAGGCACCTAAGTTAGAGATCCAGAAGGACCTCTAAGCTCTTTAACATGGAAAGCTAGTGATCCTTCCTTCAGAGTAGATGATTAAAATGTTCCTTTTGGAGAACTAACCTGAGCTTACTGTTTCCTTCCAACGCAAGATTATAGAAGGAGGCTAACTGTGGTACAACCACCTGCCCTGTGCAGAAAAACCTTATGGCCACAGCACTTGCATTGGAAATGGAGCCAGTTCCTGGTTCATCTGAATGAGTTCAAATACCTGGTTCCCACCTTAGAGGGCTGGAGGTCTATATATATTGTTATCCTTTTACTTGAAGCTGTGAAACTGCACCCAGGAGGCATCTGGTCTCTGCTTCTAGAGCTTCTTAAGTGTTTTCTCTTCTGTAGAACTATTTCTAGATTCAAACCAGAGGATAGCTGCACAACTTCAACAGCAGAGGCTTTCTCTTCTCTTCTCTCCTGCACTTGAGACTGCCTGTCATCTCAATTAGCAATTTGGGTACTCGCTCAGGAGGGGTGTGTGAGACCCCACAGACTGCAGAGAAATCTGATCTCTCACTTCCCTGTCAAAGCTGCCATCATTATTTTATAAAAAAATATGCTGGTATCTCATCCCTTGGCCTCATTTTTAAAAAGGAAGTAAGTGCAAATGCACAGGTGAGGGGACCTGACCATTTTGAGAAGCCCTACAAATCACTGCAGGGTACCTCTGTTGCAGATTAGCAGTGAGCAGAGTAGTTCAGCCTTCCTTAGGGAACTTGGAAACTGCTTCCAGGGATCAGCAAATGCTGGCAAGGATTTTTTGGATCACAGTTTCAGAGCTAGCTGCACCTTCTCTTCTCTGTGTGTTCTGCATCTCATTCTTTGGAACTAGCCCTACAATTTGAGGGTCATAACTCCATAATATGCTTTCCCTTACTTCTCCAGCTATACCCCTGTACCCTGAGGAAGACTCCCTCTGAGGTACTGCAAGGACACTGAGCCCTGTGGGCTTCTGTGCCAGTCAGTCATCTACACATTGCTTTTAACTAAATACAAGGGGGGAGAATTGATCAAATATTGATCAGTGCAGCTGCAAACACTGTTCAGTTACTTGAAGTTTTCCATGAACCCGCAAGGAGATCAATCAGTAGAGAAATATGCTATAGATCAGCCAAGTAGGATGCACTGCAGTTGAGGAAATTTTGGAAAAAGTTAAAGCTTGCCAAATAGCCTGTAGCAAAGATGATAGTCTCTTTTTCTGGTTCATGTGGAGACAAAGGATAACAGCCAGCTCTCAATACACCAGTATCAGTACTTTTTGATAGTAGTTTTTTCATTTTTAGTAAGGAATGTATCTTAACATATCCTGAAGACAAGAACCACTGAATACTATCACAGCTCTTCTGAAAACTATGTTGGCTGCTATTCTGGGCTTTCCTTATGCCCAGAAGTTTAAATTGGCTGTCTGTGCTGAATATAATGAATACATAGAGAAAAAGGATTACCAACATATCCCTCCATGTATATGCAAGGAGTTTCCTGAAAAATTATGTATTTTATCAATTCCTTTTATTTAAGCAATGATATTAAACACTTAATCAGGATTATGCAGTAACTGCAGGCAATAGCTCAAAAAGTAGGTGCAATTACCTTCATTATGTGAGAAGGAAAGATAGACATTAAGTCAGTTCTGATAATTTGACAATGTATGGGCTTTTCTTGCTAACTTCCTAGTTGAGATGTTACAAGACGCACAGGAGTCATGATCAAGTGTTCCAGTTTTCCAGTAATTCACCTGTGTGATTACAGTTTAGCCTTTTTTATTAATTTGCTTTCTTGTAGACACGAATATGAAGATTAATTTGTCAATGCATGTATTGTAATATTGTGTCTCTTAAATTAAGGAATATGAATGTTATTACTGATTGAAATTTTGAATAACTTTGTGTTCAGAAGCAGTTTTTCTATCGGATTCATGGAAAATTATTTTGTCTCAGTGTTAAATATCAAACTACTTCTGGTTTGGGGTAGGAGAAATGTTTAGCTACTGCATGGACATGCTGAGAGTTCCTGTGTCAATATCTAGAACTAGCTGCAAAGATATTAAAAAGAAACAAATCCTAGTATTCTATGCATCTTTAATCCAAAGAGCATTCATGACCCCCAATTATTTTTAATTGAATGATTCTCAGAATGCTGTGATACTGATGTAAAAGAGGAATCATTTGACATTCTTGTTTTGTGTTTTTAAAGGGTTTGGATATAAACAAAGCAATTTGACTAAAATGTTGTGACAAATAAGTCAGTGCATTGAAGAGGTAAAATAGTAATAAAATATTCTAATAGGTACAGTGAAGCAAAGAAGCATATCCTGTAGGGTTTTTGAGCTCCATTTATCATTAATTTATTGGCACAGCTCTGTAAATACTCCACTATAGAAAAAACCTAACCAGCTATCTGTGAAATCCTATACGTCTGCCAACTTGTGATTTTCTTTTGGAACTGTCAGCACTTTTCACTGTACATAAGGCAACTTACTGCAAGGGATGAAAGAATAAACAAAATCAATAGCTCAACTTTTTTTGGTATTGAAATGCAGGTGGAGCAAATAATCTATTGAAGCCAAGAGCACAAGTTAATTGAATCAAGCGAAGACACTGTCATATGTTATTCTGGAAACTTAGTAGAGTATGGTATAATACTACTCTCTTTATTTTTAAAGCAACAGTCATATTGCTGTTCTTATGCATTTCCTTTTGCTCTACATGGAAATAGTCAAATTACTGACATATCGTAAGAACAAGTCAATAAAACCCCATTTAACATTTTTGTTCACTATGAACAAGCTGTAGTGCACAGCTTTCCTTAGATACTTTAGTGGTGTTTGTTTCTAACATACAGTGTTCATGAACATAACCAGAACATATGGAACAGTTTGACTATTTGATAATATCAAGTCCCTCTCCAGCCTGCCTCCTCTACTGAAGTGAATTGGAAGTCTGTATTGATTTCCAGATCTAGGCTCTACCTCCACTGCTTACAGCAGTACAGCAGTCTCTATAAAGATTCCTAAACCTCCTTATCATCGAATAATATATATTAAAAAAAAAATTAAAAAAAAAAAAAGTCTTCCTAATGTGACAGAGCTCCTTTTTCAGAAGAAATGGCTCAACAGCTCAAATCTTGAAACACGGCCCAGGTCTTCAATTGCAGTCTTTTCATCCTTCAGTTTTTCAGCCAGCTTCCCATAAGTTTGGTCTTCTGCTTAAAACTACTGTCAACAGGGGTTTGGGCATTTAAGACAATTTTTACCCTTCTTAGTCCACTTGTGCTTGTTTTTCTTGGCCCACAAACTGATGACAGTCTTTCAGTAAGGTTGACGAAGGAAAGAGGGACAACCAACAGGGCAATAATATATAGAAGTTGTTTGTTACGTTATGTGAAGAAAGGCTAAAACAATTGAGTTACAATCTCAGAATTAGTCTGGCATCTTGGTTTGCTCCAAAATACAAATGGAGAAGGAAACATGAAGCCCTGCTAGCTAAAAAAGCATCTGGCTTGGAAAGACTCTTAGCCACTGTAGAGTCAGTCTAGACAGCTGCTGAGCCCCACACTTGGTCTGGCAAAGGGCAACAGGAGAGGAGGTAGCCAGAATGCAGTCATCGTCACTTGGCATGTGGCCCTGCATAACTAGCTGACATGGTTTCAAACTACCATCTACACTGTGGCAATGTTTTCAGTCAAGCCAATTCATGTAATTTATCTGGGTTTTTAATGTAAAGATGAACTTTCAATTTTACAACAAAGTGAAAATTTATTTAACTATTCAGTGTACTATGAATATAATTATTTTTGCAATTTGTAGTACATCACAACACTCGAATCTACAAATTCTTTCTCCAGAACAAAACAATCACTTTGACTTCCCTGAGCCCACTATTCAATCACAGATATTTTTAAACAATATATAGGTAGTAGCCACAGCTCTGTGGGTTGTCTGAGTTGTCAGCTTTATCCATCACAAACATTCTTCACAGGTCTTATAGTGAGTGAATCCGATTTAATATGTATATATCACACAAAGGCATACATGACTCTATATTTATATACGTAAATAAGTATAGAAAGAAATACATAGTTCACACACAGAGTTATCAAAAAGTCTTGCATTTGTGTCTGAAAGGAGTATTTGAGCTATACAATTTCAGTTTTCAGCAACACAATGGCCAGCGGAACATGTCAGTCTCTTATTCAAACCGAACAAGCTTTTTCTGGCTGTACCAATAAATCTAGTTCCCACATATTTTTTTCTTTCTCACATCTCATACTCATCCTTTATCAAGTTCCAACTTTTCCCTTTGCTTCTTTTTTAGTATTTTTTACATTCTATAATACTCTTCCTTGCAACTCAAAATTCTCCAGTAGGGCATACTGATTTTTATTCAGCAAAGCTGGTGTCAATTATAAAAACAGCTTTGTCAAAAACAAAACATGTTTTTTAGAAATAGCAACAAATGATCAACAGGGAAAGTCAAAATGTATCCTATTTTACTTCATCAAGCTTTTGTTTGACTTTAATAATTAAAAATGGCATCAACATTTTCAGGTTTATGCCTTCTTTTTTTTTTTTTTGGTTGACATAATGCATATTTAACACAGAAAAAAATCCACCAAAAATCTATTAAAAAATCTTGGGTAATTTAGAACAAAGATTTTGAAATATTGGAACTTCCTGCCTAAAGGAAAATCCTGTTTTGGACAAGTGCTATTCATATGTCATTTTACCATCATTCCGTATTTTTCTCCTCTGTTATATCTATAAGACATATTCTTACTTAACCACCCCTATTGTCTACTCCAAATGTCCCTTTTACTTCCTTTGAAGTGCCCAGTATGCTCACCTTATTTATCCATAGTATCTGATTCTACTAAACAATTCACCTACTGGTGTTAAATCCCGTGGGTGGGTGGAGGAGAGAGGTTGTGAACTTTGCTGTAGTGGTAGACCAACTATGTTATTGCCTTCCAAGCAAAGGTAGACATCAGGGGTGTCACATCAGTTTTATTGTTTTGTGAGCTCCGATCTGTCTTGGTTTATGATCACAAATATGTCCTTTACATAAGTATAGTGCAGACGTGCCCATCTCACCTGATGGGTGCAGTTCCAGTTGTACGGGGGAACATCCAAGCTGCAGCTTTCCCATGCTTCCGTGCTCCTGTGCATCCCATGCAGTGCCAATGCTCCCACTCCTGCTCAGGTACTTGGGTCACACAACCACACAAAGGTGTGGTGTTACATGATGTTATGTGGTAGCATAGCAGCAAAAGCTTGCAGGGTCCTCAGAAAACACAACAGCATGGTGTGGGATACCAGAAAATGTTGTACTTTCTGTCTTCAAGAAGTAAGACAGAGTGGAATATGCCGTCACAAACTTGAGCACCTCTGATGTTACAGATGGAAGACATCAATGGGAATCAAGTTGTCTCAGTTCTGTCCTTCTCTAAAAGTAATTTTCCATGACTCCAAGTCTAACTGACCTTGTTTTTAAAGTAGTAGTAATGATTGTATCACATTATTATGTCTCCAACATACATAATGGCATTTTTGAAATGCCATGTATTTGTAGACCTAACTGGGAAAAACAAACAGCATTATGCTCAAGCTTCTAAGCCTGACAGATTCAGCAGTCTGGCACCAAAAGCTCTTTTTGAGTTTCAGCATGAACTGGGACAGAACGTTTCCCACTTCAGATCTCAAATTTCTTTCACTCTGAGTCAATTTTTTCATTATATAAAAATACAAAGTACTCTTCTCTCAAAAAAAAACCCCAACCAACAAAAGCTCAACGAAAAAACTGTTCTAGGTCAGAATCATCTCCCAAATGAAGCAGATTTTTTTTTTTCCCCACAAAGTAACCTGTAGGTTTTGACTATTTATTTCAAGCTAAAATGTTTTCAAATTGTCTTGAAACCCAACCGTAATTGCCTTGAAACTCAACCGTAATTGCCTTGAAACTCAACTATAATTTCCTCAACCCTCATTGTTCCATCTGAGGAAATACTCAAAACAGTCACAGGAAAAAAGCATAAGTGAGACATGGAAACAGACCTTTTATTGCCTTAAATATTTTGTACCAGATAGAAAAGGTTTACAGAGCATGAGAATCACCCATGTTGACCAGAGAGCGAGCTCTGTAGGACACAGACGAAGGTGACTACCAAAGCTACTCGGAGCTCAATCAGAAATAGAAGAGAAGCTGGGCAGGGAAGGACAGATGTCTGCTTTCAACAGGTTTCTGCAGGAGGTTTACCCAAAGGTTGAATGAGGGCACAGCCTGTGCTGGGTCACCGTCAGGTCTTGGCTTCCCATCCCTCAGGGAGCAGCTGGCCCTCACTGCTCCCTGACAGGTATGGAGAACAGTGGCCAGGTGTTTAAATGATTATTATTTTTTGAATGGCAGGAAGCAGATTTCTTAGTTGGCCTTCAGCAGTGATGAAGTCCTAGTTCTTCAGCCCAGGCCTTCACTAGGTCTGAGGGGCAGCAGGTCAGGAGAAGACGAGCTGTGGCATGAACCACTCCTTACACTTCTAGCAGTGAGGAGCACGAGACAAAACTCAAGGAGAGTTTTGGCCTTTGTCTCCTTTACCTATTGCTTCTAAGTAGGCTGGAGACAGTTTAAACTCATCAGCAGAGTTTTATCTGGAAAATTGTATAACATTTCCCACAACTGGAGGAATTTACCTTAGTTACTAAGTAAAACAGGCAGCACCTAGCCTCCCCGATACTCAAACAATATTTGAGGGTTTTTTCCCTACAGAGCTTGGAAATTGTCTTATATGTTACCTGAAGGAAAATCTGTAATACTGTGAAGTCTACAGTAAGCTCTGCTAACAGATGTTGTATTTCTACTGAAGAGATATATATACTTACTCATAACAGAAACATTTATACAGTCTGATGAGGTGAACATTTGTTTTCCCCTGATTTTTGCCTGATGTACATATTCCAGTCTTGATTTTTGCCTTTGGAGCAACCTTATCATTTCAGCAATTACTTTTTTTTCCCATTAATGTGAAAACTGTTTGAAGTCTGAGCAACTCCTTTCACAAGAAAAAGCCTCATATCTCTGTGGAAACCCTCTTCAAAGCTTCATGTCTCAGTGGGTAGAAAAGCCCTTTATAAAAGCTCACATTGTTTGAAGCAATTATCTTAATCTCTCTCCACTGAGTGGATGTATCATTTTGAAGATATCTACGTAAGTGAGCAGGGCCTTTCACTCTGCTCAGGCACTTTGCTTATTTAAAGTTCTTTCACCACTGTCAGTGTTAGTATACTAAGAAAATGTCTCTCACTAAGCTGAGAAATGTGCATATTGCATAGTTAAAACAATAAATTCACTTTACAATACTCAATTTAGGCTTTAGAAAACAATGCAATGAAAACTAAAACTGGTTCAGACCATTTTATTAAACACCAAAGCAGCATTGGATAGCAATATAAAACCTATAACAGGAGAAAAAAAAGGAAAAAAAGTGAGGCCAGCTATTTTGTGTATATATGCACATATGTATTGGAGGTACCTGTGCAAGTGATATATATGGTGACTGTAACTAGCCTACATTAAAATATTGTTAAAAAATAAAGTTTTACTTGCTATCCTAAAGCAACATTTTTGAGGTGTATTAGAATTAGTTGTTGAAACATGTTATGTTCAGATACAAATCTGAACTATCAGTTCAGCTAAATCTCTTTTGAAATATTTGGTGTAGACCTACAAAGTTGCAAAGTACTCAGCATAAATAACATCATATGCAGCTAAAGTAATGGTGGTTTCATGGTTTCCTATAAGCTGAAAATATCAGGTTTTAGCTACCAATAATGAACATTTTCAACTTAAACCAACTTAAACTTGAAACAATCTATTTTACCAAGTCATGTAAAATAGTGTAAATATTTGAGAACAGAAAACATCTCAGCAAAGTTGTAAATTAGAGTAATGTTCACTTCTGTCACAGCAGTGTGTAGTCCTAATTATAAATTATTTATTGATTATCTCACTCTAAAAGAATACTGGGCAGCAACTGTCATGTTGAGATGGCTGACATTTTTTTACTCACTTTTCAATTTTCAAATGAATTTTCAAGAAGCTCTCAAGTTTCTGAAATCTTTAGTTCATATCTGCTTAGCTTTAAAAAATAATCTCAAAGACATTTATCTCTAGTGCAACATTATGCTTTAAGATTGTATTGGTGGTATCACTGAAGAAATGAATACAGCAAAGGATGTGCAAGAAGAAAGTACTTCGTAATCACAAACATTACTGTAATCACTGGGATTTCCTTGGGTTTCTCTGTCACTAGTAAGATCCTCTGTCATTTGCTGACCCTTTATTCTTTATCCATTCATTGCCTTTTGATTAGAAATGCAGAGCTAGTGAGAAGTGTTCATTATTCATGCCAAGTGACAGAGAGGTCACAGGAGAGAAGTGAAGCAGGTATTTCAAGAACTGAAGCAGCATTCACAGCTTTTACCTTGAGTAAGACACAAATAGCTATCCACAAAGCTCAGTTTTTTTCTTTTTTCTTTTTTACAGCAATGGTTTCAATTATGTTACTTCATTTAAGAGGCAATATTTTCTTAAGTCTACTTGTTTGTTTTTTCACCTTCAGCCTAAATCCAAGCATGTTAAAATGTATGTTTCTCCTCTCCCCACCCCCCAAAAAGATGGCTCTAATCTAGATTTGAATCACGACCTTTATCTAAGGAAAAGCATTTCCTATTGTACTATAATTCTCAGTATCATAAGTATTTTGAATTTTATTGATCTCTTGAAAAAACTTAATTCATGCCCAAGAATTGGTAAAGGAGTAATTTTCCCCACTCAAAACCTATTCCACATGGTAATATGCATTTGCATTTTGGTTCCAAATACTGGTATGTTGAATTAGAAATTAACAATGGATTTTAAGTACAAATTAAAAATCTCTTCAGAGAAGAAAACTTGACCAGATCTTAGACCTACTGCTATATCATTACATTAAAATACACCTGAGTGAGCTATCAGGAGTTTTAATACAACAGGTTTTATATTTGTGCTTGACTGTGGTGCAACTTCTACTTTTCTTATCAAGAGCAACACTTACTGAACATGGGAACGTAGGAATGGTGTCCTGCCATCATAAGCAGCAATATTATACAGTGTTTTTCATAAAGTGAGCAAGCTCTGCTACAAAGTTGACAAATGGGGTTTTTTTTGCATGGATTTTTTTGCTGTCCCCCCACTCCTTTAGAAGGATACTCAGCTTTTTATTGCACAGGGCTTAGATGCCTTTCATATTCCTAAGGGCTGTCCTAGTGGACCTGCAGCTCTGCCATGCAGCTTCCACTCACAGCTCTTTCCCTCATCTTCTTGTAAAATATTCCAATCCTCTTCTGTGCTGATTTCATCTCCCAACTTTGCGTCATCTGCAAGTTTCATTAGCATGATCCTGCTGTTTACACCAGTGTCATTAATAGAAAAAGACTGCCCCTAAGACTAAATGTCCAGGAACTCCATGGACAAACCTATCCAGCAAAATGATTGCCCTCTCTGCAAAGGTGTTTCCACACACTAATACTTTTCTTTTGGTAGAAATTGGGCTGAATTTTTAAATAAAGCAGTGAATCCTTTTATGTTAACTGATACAAGTAGTTGTGAATGCTGAATATTCAAATTATTTGAGTATTCAAGTATTTGAAGATGTCCTGAAATATTTTGTGCCACCAGAAATGACACTTTTCAAAATCCAGGACCTTTCCTTGATGAAAAATTCTGAGGCCCTTCTGTTGTACATCATTTTAGCCAGTCAGACTATTTAGCCTGAATGGTTTGCTCATTATGTACCCTTTGTAGAATACACCAATATTGACTTGGGGAGAATTTAAGTAATGCATACAAGCACATTTTCACACACAGAAGCACATGCATGCTTACCAATTGTACACAAAATAAAGTGATTATAAACTCATATAAAATTATATTAGCTGGAAGTTAATAATAGACACTCTCTTCACCAGCATTGATATTGTAATCCATGTTTCCCTGACAACTATCATATTGACAAAATACTTACAAGGATCATAAAAGATTTTCAAAGTACAAGCTTTCCTCAAAAACTGTATTAAATAGGCATAGGATGGAAATCCATATTCTACTTGCACCACTGAGCACTAAAATACTGGTGTTCTTTTTTCTCCTGAGGTAATTTCTAACCATAAGGCAGTCATTCAGAGAAATTGCATCCCTAGCTCCTTAAGGCTAAGCATCTTTCTACTGTAGGAAATGCTATCTAATTACACTGGCAAATAAGCAGCCTTCTCAGATTGAATTCCTTGTGACAGTAACATGTGATGACATTTAGTGATGTTTATTACTTTGGAGTTTCTTCATATTGCAAGAACAGTCTAACCTGCACAGGTAAAATGTGTTGCTATACTTCCATCTGCTTTCAGGTTGCCTAAAAAGAAAGGTATTCAGGCCTTATGGGAACTATCTGGGTGCAGTAGAGGTGTTTATGGGCTTTAGATAAAAATCTCTACATACTGGAATATGAGAGTTAACATACCACTTAAAAAAAAGACAAAAACCCCCTTAGCCTCTTTATTTGCAAACCCTTGCAAGTAGTGGCCTAATACTAGAGATAAGCTCCTGAATCTAAAAATCAAACATGCTTAATTAGAACAGGCCAGAACAGCAGGAGAAAAATCTCTAGAAACATCTACTTTTACATTGATTACCACTTAAAACAACCAGAGACACAAATGCTTAATATGTGGTGATATCACAGGCAACTACCTTTTATTCTGCCTTTTAAATAAAGCAGTGACTTTGGGGAACTACGCACTAATGTTGATTTTAGTGAATAGTGCCTTGCTATAGGTTTGCAATTGCAGAAGAAATTTCTAGGGGAGGAAAATTATTCCAGCCAGAGAGCTTCAGAGATTTCATGGTTATTGCACTGAACTTTAGATATCATTACTGCTATAGAGGTAGGCTATATCCATACTTCAGACGGCATTGTAGCATACTGGTACCTTAGACAGTTTAAATGATCTAGTTCAGGTGCTGGAAGGAGCCTAAAAGCAGCTGCACAGAGCTCTTGCAGCTGCATGAATGTCTACTGATTTACCTTGCTGAGAAGACTTGATAATTCCCTCAAGCTGAGCTCTGCATTAGCATGGTTAGCCTGCCGGCTTTTATAAGTTAGGGTGAATAACTTCACAGTGCAGAGAGATACAGTGTAAAAGAAATCACCAAGGCTTGAAAGATATGAATATGGTCAATGGTCTCACTAGGAGGCATGTTTACTGACAGTTACAGCTCATCCATCACTGTGGTGGTGTCCAAAGCATATAACAATATGCAATGCATAATTTTCCTCTGCATCATGACATCATGTAAAAATGCATGTGCTCTGCATTATTTCTGTCTTAAAACCACACCAGTCTGTTGTAACCTTAGTCTAGATTTCATTTTTTCGACTCAATATGAATGGCAGGAATAGGGCTGCAGCAGAGGGTCTTTCAGGACTTGGCAGAAGCATTATGTTTAATTCCTGTGTTTTCTTCTTCTGTTTTGTCTGTAGCAGTATCTTTGATTTCCTTGATTTTTGCCATGGGAACTCTTTATCTGATTCTCAGTGCCATTTCAACATTGCTCTCAGGAAGTGCTTTCGCTGTCCAATAACATTTGTGTGACAGATGGTGCAAATGACCACCACATCGATGCTAGAATAGTGTGAAATGATATTGCTTACTGCTTGATGTTTCACCAGCTGGCAACAGTGGATGACTAGCAAGGATAAGTCTGGGGGAAAAAAAAAAAAATCTGTGTCCAGATTTCTCTGATTTTTGGAACTAAATTTTAAGTGTAGCTCCTCTTCACCCTTTTCTAAATGTCTAATTCTTATATGTTTCTTCTTGCCAATGCCCTTGAACTCTTAAGGACATTTGTAAAGCAAATCTCTTTCCATTGGATGCAGACCTCACCATCGTAGTCATTCTTTCTCCTTAACCAATCTATTATTTAAGCTCGTCTATTCTTTGTGGTACAGGCAGGTTTTCAGTGAATGGGTGCAGAATATATCATTCCATCCGGACGCCTCCAGGTCTCTCAGTAGGTGTTTGGGTTGCTAGCTGTTTTGGTCCACCAAGCATATCAAGAATTCACTTGTCTGGAACAATGAAGTCTAAATGAAAGAAAATGTAATCTTTATCATCTCTGATCTTCTTCCTAGTATGCACATCCTGACTCTCCCTGTTTTCAATCTCTGAACTAGAATCCAACATAAAAAATATGCAGACTTCTAGCTTCAAGAGGACTGGATTTTTCTTGTCAGGCTAAGCAATCGTTTTCCTATTTCTGTTTGTACTGCATGTCTCTACTCATTACATCTTCATCAAATTCCCTTCTCACACAGCCCGCAACCCTGCTTGTTTACTGCTTGAAGCTCAACAATCCCCATTTCCTGCTCCAACAAGTTTCGGACTGATGGTGTCTCAGGTCATTTTCTTCCCTAATTTCTATAAGACTCCTTTTTCCAAACTGTTGGTGAAAAGACTGATGCCAGGTCTTCTCCTGACTCCTGAGCTTTCTACTAAGATGTATTATCTTTTTTTTTAATTTAAAAGACATTGTTCTCTCTAAGACATACAAAAGTCTACAACACATAAAGTTCCATGCGTGTGATAGAACTGGAGAGTTCCTTTTTACTCCAAAAGAAAGACAATGTCGTGCAAGAGCATTCCCAATTACTGTCCAGTCTGTTGGTGAATATAGCTTTGAGCAGCAGTGTTGAAAAAAGGTAGAAACTTATTTTGCAAAACGAACCTTGGTTAATAAAGCAACAAACATTCAGCTTCTGTAAGCCTGAAACCCAGGTGAAACTTCTGCTCAGTTGTATTCTGTTTTCTATGTTAGAGAGATCTGAGAATGCTTTGCAATGATCTTGACAACTGCCTATTCTCAAAGGTAGCTATGAGTAAAACCATCTAAAACACCTGCAAAAAGAGACAAGAAACTTAGCTACACTGAAAGATACCGTATTTTCAGAATCATTCAGCAGATGTCCAAGATGTATACTCCTTCCCATCCATGCAACTAAAATTCTCTCTCAGCTGTCATTTTATGTTCCATTTAATGCAAAAAGCTTTTCTCTGAACAAGATTGGGGTTGTTCTACTGCTAACCATTCAGAATTTTGTCTGATCTCTGATTTGTCTGTTTGACCAGATGATTCATATCTCTGAATGCTTTTATCACTTCTTTCCTTTTACTGTAATATCAAACTTCCACAACTTGTCTTCAATTCCACTTCCCTTTTAAACTTTTCCTACAGTAAATGAGAAATAGCAGTTTCAGTTCTGACTTCACCATGGCGACAGCTGTCATTGCCCTTTTCTTGTGCATTTGGTTTTGGTCACTCTTCTCTCCCTTACACTGACACTCAGCGTTTGGAAAATCAGCACCACAATATCTTTCTGCAAACCTCCCATTTCATGAAGCCTACCTAAGGAACAATAATAAAGCCGAAAATGTGCAGCAATGACTACCTGTCATATCCACCACTCTGTAATTTACTTTGCCCTTTCTTTATGATCACCAATCCTCCTGCACATGTCTATCTCTTGGGATAAAATTCAAGCACAAACTCTCGGGCACTCTTTTTTTTGTCCTGCATTTGTACAGTAGCTACAACAGTGGGACCATCATCCAAGATTAACATACTTAAGTATTACAGACATACAAACAATAGCTAATGGACACATCAGTTATTTTGAAAGGAAATATTTCAGCTTGGTTTGCATATTGTATATTAACACAAAAGCGTTTTGTTGGAACAAATTGAAACAGAACTGTTACTGTGATTTGGCAGAGTCACAGAAGGTAAACACTATTGTATTACATATTCAGCCTTAAATCATGAAACCACATTAACTGCATGGTAAAAGGCAAATGAAAAGTATTTGTTTTAAAGTACACACCTAAGGGAAAACCCATATTATCTAATTTTAATACTTAAGAACACCTAGGTCACCTTCAGAAAGCTCCATTGATTGCACACTAAGGTTTAAATTCACATATTGAGGTCAACTAGATAAAATGTGTTGGTGTAGAAAAATATCTTGGTAAGATACAGAGTGCTGTACATTCATCTCTAAGGGGTTTGCCACATCCCTTCACCGCACACTCCTCTGTTATGTCCCATTGCTTCAAAAGACAGACACTCTGGAAAGTCTGCCCTTTAAGTAGATTCTGTTAAGATGGAAAAATTCATATCCTACTGATATGATACCAGGCCAAGTATTGGAAGTAGCAAGATTCCATATAGAATGAAGAAAAATAAAAAAGGAAAAAAGCTTTTAAAAAGATATTTTACTTTGAAACTTTACTTTTTAAACAATCCACCTTTTCCTTGTCTTCATACTAGAGGAAAAAAATATCTTGGTGAAATGTAAAATATTTTGACTATACTGTATGTTTTGAGGACAACAATTGCTATAACCTAAAATATGGAAATATTTTATAATTTATTTCCTCAGATTCTTAGTAGCTTTTTCAGTCCTTCACATTTTATTACTCCTTTAACAGGTAAGACAACAAAAAACGTTTGGTCATCAGGAAAGGTTGTCAAATAGTAAACAAGAACCTCCATGACATAGGAAAGAGAGAAAGATATTCATGTTCTGTTCCAGGAATAATGATGCTGATGTTCACGTATTTGGTTTTCTATTTTGTCTCTGCTTAACCTTCGCTCTCCCAAGAGCAAAGACACTTGCCACTGACAAATTATTCACATTGTGTCAAATGACACTAATCAAGTAATTTATTAGCATAAGTTTTCAACTGTTCCTCAGAACAACAGCACTAAATAGGCAATTAATTCTCAAGTCATGCTGTGGGTATTAATAGCAGTTGAAATGGAGAAGGACAGTGTAGCAGGAACAATTTGGTCAATTGGGTAAACAACACGTATAACCCCAAGTAACTTGATTTATTATTTATCTAGCATTCAGCTTGTTCTATGCAGTTCGTAGAAAAAAAAAAAGGTTTACTTGCATGAGGATCAGCAAGGAAATACTGCTCCAAGGGAAAGTGAGATTATAAAGATGTGTTATCTGAATAATAAAGAAGAGTTTAGTTTCCTTAGTGCTGCTTCACTTGGTTTCAGACTGATATTAAGTGGACAGATTTCCAGAATACTTCCTTATCATTTCCTATCTGCAAATCAGTGTCGACAATTCCACACTGACAGTCAGCCCCCTTCAAAAATTGGCTTTATGCTCTTACTATACTGTTTCTTTTGCAAGCTCTTTGTGCTGTTCACAGTGGTTGACAGCAAAAATCCTTGAAAATCATTCTGTGGGCATGTCTAAAACCAAGATTAAAGCACTGTGTAGTATGAGTGAGGAAGCTACCACAAATGACACACAAAAAAGAATCTGCCTACAAAATGCCTAACACATTTTTGGCCTGAAAAACACAACACATAATTTTGATTCCATTCATTTTCAGAATTATTGAAAAAGCTGATTAACAGTAGTCTTGAAAAAACATAGTGCTGCTTCAGCCTTGGTTTATGCTACTAATTACTGGTATCTCAGCTATTCCAGGAACAAGTTTGTCAATCTCATATTTGAAACTGTATAAAAAATTTTATCAACCATCAAGTATAAAAAACTTTCTCTCTTCAGTTTCTTTTTCTCATATAAACAAATTGTAAGATTGGGTTTAGGTTCAACATTTGTCACAACTTTTGGAGGGACAAAACTATCATATGAAATGATATGAAAACTTATGCCTAAGTTAATGCGTCTGTAACAGAAATTCAGCATGTTTTACCATGCATTGCCAGTAGTACTTTGATTCAGTCCAATCCATCATTTTTTATTTCTATGTACATTGTTTTAGACTTAGGTGCGGATCATATTTCCCACAAAATGCCATTCTTTGCAGCTGTCTATGAGCAAAGAACAACATGCAGCCAGACAAGTTTGTAACAGTTCCTATTGGCTCACCTTCTTCCATCTGGTTAAACTGAGTTTATGTGATTAAATGGTAATGAGATAGTCAGTGAGCATAGCAAATGAACGGATGTTCTGCTATCGAGTAAAGCTCTGGTCTTGTCACTTGCTCCTGCTTGGCAGAAATCAGGTTGAGAATAACACTTCCAAGCGCTAAACAAGTTTGATACTACCTCATAATGTTTCACCTAAGTAAAAATAACTAATTTGCAATAAAAATATGAAGATATAACAGGAATCTTTAGTTACCAGTATGTTGATCATACCATGTACTATTAATTGAACAGTCAGAAAGATCTGGCATTAGTCTGCATGTACATTGTATTTTTATTAATATTACTTCTGGTTTACTTTTTACAAAATCCTCCCATACTTCTCTGCATTTGAGAAACACAGCTGAAAGTAAAGTGTAGGTTACTTTTTTTTCTTTTGATGAGGACATAAATTGCCTAGCTATCCATATGAACTCCTGGACTGCAAGCATACAGAGAGTTGTTACTGAAAATGTCACTGAAAATTAGGGGCTTCTCTATTGAATTATTTCCTCAGCTAGTTCTTCAGGTTAAGTACAATCATTTTGCTGAAAAAATTCTGGAGTTACTAGGTCTCTGCCAAGCTATGCATTTTAGTAGCATTCAGCTGTCTGAATTATGTTTGAAGCTCTGATACCTCTATGCTGATGAATATACTTTCTGCCATAAATTGAGAACAGCAGTAGTTAGGAAGTTGTGCTGTTCCCTTGTGTGATATCTTCATCCTGGCTGACAACTGTTCCTCTTTTCTTCTCCTCCTCCCAGGCTAGGAGGAAAATAGATGCTGAGAAAAGGTTGGGTTCATTCTGTTTCCGTCAGGCTGAACAAGTTACTTCTTCCTTCCCTCTTCACATTATATCCTCCCACTAACTGCTGTTCTGCTCATTTCCCTGGTTCCATGGATACTATTATTGACTAGAAGAAATCTGAAAAACCCAGGTGAGCAGCAGGCCAGATCTGCATTTATCACCTGTAGAGAAACTGTGCATCTTACTCCTCACTCCTGGCATCCTATTTTAAAACCAAGTACACTTTAATTGTTGTTAATTGAAATTACTTTGAGTATATTTCACACCAACATTTGCCTACTGCTGTGTTGATTGAACAGCTGAGCTGTAATTTTCATGGTTGGAGCTGGCTTTGGAAGGACAGCTATATCTGTGTATGGTGGCTACTGAGTCTGTGGTTTTATATATGTTTAAAATTCAGACAACATTTTGGGGTGCTATAATAACACTTTAAAAACACATCTGACATGATTACCTGGAGGCATGCCATGAAGCTGCAGTCAGTTCTCTGTACCATGCAGCATTTTCTTTCTGTCTACCTAGACACACATATTTGGGTATTTTCAAGATACAACTGTCCAGTGAATATTTGGACATACTCGCAGTTGGTGGGAATTAGCTGATCATTCAGGAACCATTTTTCCTGGAGTCCCAAAGGCAAAAAAACCACAAATCCTTGAAGAATGTGCTGGCATTAATCTGCAGTATATCCACTGCTGCACTTGTCTCATTCCTCTGCGTCACAGTAGGAAAAAGCAGGCAAGGCAGATGTTACCAAAACATCTGTGGTAACAGGTGGGGTTTGATGGAAAAGAATTCGTGGCACTCTTCCCTCACACAGAGGCATGAGCTTAGTGGCAGTGTGGATAAGAAGGGCAAGAACCTGAAATTATGATACTTTTCTTCTGATAAGCTAAAAAAACATGTACATTCCAATGAAGCTGTCAGGGAAGCTGAAGAGGAGGCAGAGTCACAACAAGGAATACTAGGTTGTGTCTTATCCTTGGAAAATTTCGGAAAGATTTAGTCTGTTTAGGAATTTCACAGATGCATGAAGGTGCACATTAGACACCTACAATGGGGGAAATAAACCCCACTAGGGCTCCAGAGCCATTTCTTTCAAATATTTTCCCCACATTTTCTTATGCAAACATTCTTTTAAAAACAAAAGAACAAATTTCTGTGTATAGAATTGTCCATTAAAATACTGATGGAAATTTCGAGTGCTAAGTATCCATAACACTAATTGTAGTTGATTCATATGCCACAAGGGCTCAGGATCTATGAAAGATAGCTCCCTTCTGTTTTCAATACCTTTCCAAAATGTTTGGGGTTTTTTTTTACTAGATTTTTTGGGGGAGAGGAAGAAGAAGACTTATATTCTCTTAAGGGAAATAAGTAGACATAACATACTGCAAAGCCTACCACAACAAAGTGTATATCACTTTTGTAGACAAGTAGGACCCCACTCTCACGTAAAAAGGATTTTAAAGTCATCCTTGAGAGCCAAATATCAATTGTCAGCATTTATGCTGACTTATTAAGCAATTTAGTCACAACAATTCATTATTCAAAAAAACTTAGACTAATTTCTCTCTTTTACATTGTCTGGTGATCAGGAGATGTCTGCTAGAGGTGGTACTTGAGGCCTTCCCATGCAAGCAAGTCATTTTTAAAACTTACAGTCCAGGGAATGCCACAGATTTTAACACCATTCCTATGATCTTTTGCATATATTCCTAGGGGTAGGTTGTGACTTTTGCAGTTAGGAATGACTTAGGCAGGTAAGAATTGCCTCTTTCAGTGCTGACTTGTGAATAAGGGAATGCATAAATCATTATACTTCTTTCTGGGTTCACCTAGACAGCTCAGCAGACCAGCACATGGAGCCCTGTGATGTGACTCTGCATCAGCACTTGAGGTGCAACTCTTCAGACTAGCCCACTCCAAGAAAATTATTAAGGGAGCTTTCCCAGTTGCCAGGACTGCAGTTTTGCCTAGCCTTCACATATATAATGAATTGGCGGATTAGTACTTGATCAATCACAGACCTTCACTGTACGCTAAAATTTCTTTTAATGGAGTGGAATAAAAATATCTAACAAACAATATTTGGCAGCCCTTTAAAATAAATGGCAAAATTTTCTTCTGCAGCATCCAGTGCAACAACATTATTCAAAATAAAAAGTCCTTGTTCAGCTTTTTTAATAAAAGATATCTTATTGAGACATTTAACCATCATAAATCTACAAGGGGGACCTCTGCCTTCAGTTGTAGAATGTACAGAAGTAATTAGGCTGACATGTCCAAAGTGGATTTTTTGAGAACCTGGGATGGATAATGAACAGTGTGAAGAAATTTATTTTTTGGTTCTCATGTCTGCTCTGTGGAAGGATTTATCCATTTGCCAATATACATAAAGAACTTTCATTAATGTTAGAGAAAAACCTTAATGTGTCTTGTCATCCTCATTCAGTCAAGATGACCACAGAATATAATCACACTTCTAGAATCAACCCGCCGTATTCTTCCCCTTTCTTCTCCCAATTCCCAGTATTAAATCACATGACAAAGGCAGAAACAGTAAACTTTAAAAAAAAAAAAATCAAACATCCAAGTTTCCATTCCACATGCAAGCACACAGATATCTAGTTAACTTTCCTTTTTTTTTCCCCATCATGCATGTATTCATCTCCAAAAACTTAGACTTTGACCTTCCATCCAGGACCTAAGTCTGAAGTTAATAATCCAAATCAACTTGCAAGTTCTAAGAAATAAAACCAAATCCTAGCTAACCCATCACCTTTTTCCCCAAAGATAGCCAGCACCTATAGAGGCTATTTCATGCCACCACAGCTTAGGTTTCTCACACTAGCAAAGTATGCTGGAGTGGGAGTCAGAGGAGGAAGCAACCAGGAGAAGACACATCCTCCCCTCTCCCTTCTCAGGTGTTGCCATATGGTACAGCTTTGTGCCTGTGTATGTACATGCCTTTCATCCTCTGCTTTCTCCCATGGGCAATCATTCATCATCCATCATTGCACTGTTTGGCATGCTGCCAGTACAGTCTGCATCTCTCCAGGGGTTCGTTCTGCTTTGGTTATGCAAACCCCAACATCATTGGTTATTTCCTACAGCCCAATATGTTTCTCTGTGCAATTTAGCTTCATTAGAGTTACAGTACAACATGCAGAAAAAGATCATTTCTCTTTTAAAGTGTCTCTGCATAAAACATTACAAATTCAAATTAGGAGTTCATGGCTTAACAAGAGATAACCCTGGCCTTGCTCAGTGTAAGGTCAGCAAAGATTTTCCTCTACTGGCAAAAAGATGTTCAGTGAATAAAGATTTTAGAAACAATATCATTGTTTTAAAAGGGCAATGCAAATGGTTTCAGCATGTGCAGCAATATTACCTTGAAATCCAAACACCAAATTGAAAAATACTAAGTGTGCCAACATCAAAAAGAGTGGCTCACCAGGTAATAAGATGAAAGCAGTGTGAAAACTCAGGGAGGCATTTTGCAAATTGCATGTCTAGAATAATAATAAAAGTAGTAATAATGATATACACAGTGCATACATTAACAGTTCTATACATGTATACAAATCTATATATACATTTTTATATAACATGTATCTGTATTATATGTATGTAAAATTAATCACCCTTTATAGAAGGTTTTTGTATATACATTTATGCGTATACATATATGTACATTTATATATGTATGCATGCATGTGCATGTATATACATGTATGAAAGCTTAATTTTATATATATATATATACACAGGAGTTATTTACTTGAAACTATATGCATTTTAGAGTTTTCTTTTACAAAAAGTAAATCATAGGGCAGTGATAGGTGTTGCAAATGGGATAAGCTGGTTACAGTGAAGTGAGGACAGACTGACCTTTTAGAGGAGCCAGCAATGATTTGCATGTGGTAATCTCTGCTCTGTATTTTTTCCACCTCACTCTTCTTGCTCTCTCAGGCTTGCTAAATTAATAAGTCACATTGTGACTGATACACCTAACAAGAGAGGTCATTTAGTGAAGTCTAGGCCAGACCATCCTGTTTGAACAGTATGTGATATCTTCAAAAATCCCTTTCTTTCCTGCAGGGAAAGCAAAAGCTTCATCAGCTCTGCTGTGCCAAATGCATTCTCCTGCAAGTGGTACTTCTGAGAAAAAGTGAGTGAAAATCTTCACTCATACAGACGAAGAGACGCCCAAGTTGTACATCGCTGCGCCACAGTGAAACCGCAGGCATCGTCCGCGTGACAGCCTTCTGCAGGGATCAGTAGTGGAGCTACGTTAATGCTAAGGGCCAAGGCATTGCACTAATTCTGTGAAGTACATCCTGTGAGGAGACGTAGGGGAAGGTGAAGGGCAAGGGACGTCTGGGGTCACTGAATCCCTAATTGTTTTGCCCAGGGGCTGAAACCACAACGTCAGAAATGTCACCAAGCTCCTCTGGGTGAGTGGACAGAAATCTGGAGCTGAGCCCTGTATCCAGATCTATCGGTGGAACTGTGCCAGTGAAAAATATTTTATCTCCAAAACTGTTCTGGCAAATTAATGTTAAAAATACAATTCCACATTCGCTTCTAGATAACACAGAAAATAAATCTAGCTTGTTTTTTTCAGTCTCCATGTCCCATTTTTTGTATTTTTTTCTGCTGAACTTTAATGCAATTGCCTACTGCTGTCTTTAAAAGCTAACACTTAAGAGAAAAACTTTTAGCTGGATCTCAGTCAGGCCTCTAGAATTAAACCTCTTCTGACAAAAGAAAATGTGATCCTAGTGCATGCAGTGAACTGCAGGGGAAAATATTCGTAGTTAGATGTTTAAGTGCCTAATTTGCTGCTGCTGACACATGGGCAGACAGATACAGTATCTAATACCTAGCAATTAAATTACGTTGAAAATGAATGGAGGTTTGAAACTGAGTCCATCAAGACAAAGAACACTTGAAAAGTTGAAGCTTAAAGTACTAGAAGATTGCTCTTAGTGTTTTCTAATATCAATATTAAAAAAAAAAAGTCTTTCAATATAGAGTAAGGAGTAATCAGTAAGCTAAGCACTCTATGGATTTAGTACTCATTCTACAGAAAATTGCAGCATGTACACTGCTAGCCAGAATACAATGATAATTCAGCGTCAATTGCAGTGTTTTTATTATAACACTGCGTTACTCTAAGTGCATTTTTTGCTTACAACATTTTATGTGAATCATTAATTCTTATACTTAAAAATATGTATCCTTGAGCTATAAAAGATATGGTACATCTTCATTCTTTACAGTCTGCAAAAAAATATCATCCTGATACCAATCATTTTGAGGCAGATATAAAGAATGACAGCACCAGTTGGTTTTAGTAGCATGTAGTGCATTCTTCTATAAAGCTATTTAATACAAGTCTGCCTCCCATAAAGCTATTTAATACAAGCCTGCCTCATGCTGGTTTCCATTTCCACTGATCTCTACAGCTCATCTGGTTTTAAAAGAACAGGAGCCAGATCTATTTTCAGGATATCCAGGGTAAATGGGAGGGATCGAATCACTCTGGCCTGTCACAGACCATGCTAAGCTCTAAGCAGTTGCTCAGTTTTAGTTTGTAGGTGGCTGTTGACCCTCAACACCCTCCAATGCCCATGCTCCAGGGCTGCTTATCAAGGCACAAGCTGCTGTTTCTATTTGTGATATCCACCAAAACATCCACAATAATAGCCATAAACAGAAAACTGAGGACTTGTAATCAATGTACAGTTCTATTATACAAGTCAGTAGCTTTAGTTTAAGTGTTTTCCTGTATTTTCAAAGCAATCAGAAACAGAAGTCATTAACAGCAAAAAAAACCACACAATAGATTTTTGAGAAATTGGAGAGGGCTTTTCCATCCTGAATGAGTCCTCATCTTTTCCTGATTTATAGAACAGTTCTTCAACACAAATGATGTTTTGTTTATTTATATCAGCCTCACATTCATCAGTTTTAATGGAATTGTATTTGCCTGAAACAGATATGGCTTTCTCTTTCTTTACTACAGTAGTCTTCTTTCATGCTTCAAAAAAATCTTGAGTTTCTCTCTTCTTCCTAATACAAAAGACAACAGTGTTGGATGGATTCAGTAATGAATAGTCCGAAGAGGGTAAATATACAGCATCAGAATTAAAATGCAGATTCTTCTTCTCTTTCTGGGCAGTGCTGAAGTCGAGAATTGAAAACGTTCTAGGGGTAGCAGGGTTAATGAGTCTTATTTACAGAAAACAATTTGAGGGCCTATTAGACTTCTACATCATGTGAAAATGAGCTTTGACCTAGTAAGTTAATGAACAGGGGTTTCCACATGCCCAAGATAAATACCAGGGTATAATTAGCAGCCCTGAAACTCAAAGGAACGAGCAGACAGATGTGGATTGCTTTCAGTGAAATTAAACATCAGACAGACTACTGAAATGTCTGAAGAGAGAATCCCAGAGGTTTGGATGGCTTGCAAAAGGGCTGGGAGATAAATTTAGGTTTTTTCAAAATGCTCTCAGAAAATTCCCATGCTGTTCCATTGAAATACTTCACCTGTTACCTCCTAGTTGCACTGAGAAATGCAGTGGGGAGATGGACTCCTTGAACAGCCTAAAATTTAAGGCTGCTTCCATTATTTTTCCCTTAATATATATGTATTGGTTTTAGTTACAATACTTTGTGATAGCAGTTTGAGAACCAACTAGTCTCCAAATCTTAAAGATTTGGGGCTGATAATATGAAAAATAACATACAAATTATGTTACAAGTGCACATCTGTTAATTTACTCACAGTACAGAACATGAAAGTTGGAAGTTCTTGTTCAAAATCCTGTTCTTGTTCCAGGTTTATAAATTCTTTTAACATAAATAGCAGGCGAAGTTTGTGGACCAGATTTTCAAAGGTACTCAGGCATCTAAATATGCAGCTGGGTATCTAGAAGGACTTTTTTCTACTGGCTTCAGGCATGTAAATGCTGCATAAAGTTTAAAACCCTCATTAAAGACCTTTGAAAACACAAGCTAAATGTGAAGATTAAAAACTTTGTTTGAACACAGGAACAAAAATTTCCATCTTCTTAACCAACGACTGCTGGACTGCTACATTCTGGGACACAGAAGAAAGAGGTAGCAGTAAATGAAGAAAGTAAGCAATTCAGATGAGTTAGTTGAAACTTTCCTGTATAGCTATACAGTTGAAATATAAATACTCATTTTTTGTGCAAGGCATGTTTCCTTGGTGTATATGAAAAATATATCTGTACATTCAGACAGCAAAGAAATAGACAGAAACTACTTATTATGACAATCTGTCATAAAATAGGTTATTACAGTTCCAATACATCTACACTGAAATAATTCATGTGATTTTAAGCAAATGGAGAAGTATAAAAGATAAATGAAAGTTACAGCAGTATCAGCCTCCATCTTATACTGAGTTAATTTATCCCGTTCTTTGGGTCTCCACAGATACATTGGCATGTGACCTGAGCTAACTAGCTAGTTTAATACCATCTTGTTAGCACTCTTCTATATTGCACACACTTCTCTGACTTCCATGAAGGCCTACTTTCTCAAGTTATGTTGTCAAAAAGATAAAAATTCAGTTTCATCTCTTCCTACATGAAGTATGTGTGGTTTCCTGAAGTAAAATCCATGTATCTTTTTGCAGCCTTCACTGGAATCTCCAGTTCAAGTCCCATCCTACATCCAGGCACTGCCCTTGAGCTAGCATATTGTATACTGTTAGCTGCAACTTGTACTTCATACCAAGCACAGGACTGTAATTAATGGCCACTGGCCTTGGAAATTATGTGTTTGGCAACAACTGACTAAGACTCCTTAGCAGTGGTGCCTTCCAGTAGTCCATCTCACACATAAACCATAACCACAGACCTCAGAGCTATGGAACATACCACTATAGCCATTGTGCTGTGGTTGAAATTCTAGTCAGAGAGTGGAATTTTTCCAGTAACTTTTCCAGTTACAAAAGCTTTGGTAAGGCAGACCTGTAACTGCCTGGTTTGGATACTTCCTGCAATATAGTATTTTCTGTACCAGTCACTAGTAACCCCCAGGCTCTGTGACTCTATCCAGGATTATATTTCCTGTCCTCCCTGGTACCACTCATAGCATTTTCCATTGCACGCCAGACCTTAAGCCAGATCTTCTGCCCCTGTCATAGGTCGGTAATGAAGAACCCACTTCCCATCTACTGTCCCCTCAATGCTCAGTCAGATACTGGCACAGAAACAGGAGCACACCATTTGAGGTAGAATATCTTTTCTGTACACAGCAGGCCTTCGTCTCACAATTTTAACCATGGCATTTTTACCTTAGTTTGCATAAATGCAAATTACATTACAGTTCATTAATTTTTCTAGCACTTAAAACCCAAGTCACGGAATTTGTCTCCATAAGCCTTCTGCAACCTTGAATTTCAAAACACTGGAAAAACAGTCTACAGAGAGAGGTACTGTTTTCTTTCTTTGCCTCATATTTACAAGGTATGATTTCATATTCTTTATGTAATAGTAATAGCCAATAGATACTCTTCTTTAAAAAAAAAAAAAAAAATCACTCAGTTCCTCTGTTTTCTTCCCCCACACTCATCAACATCTTAGACACACACCTGAGCATTTCTGGACTTCTATTTCCTCAGGGAGAAAATATTGAAGGAACATAAAAACAATAATAAGGAAAAGTATATTAACAAGTCAAACATACAATGATATTCTCCTAGCCCCCAGATTTTAGATGGACTTCGTGACCTAGAAGTAGAGTTTTCTGACAAAATCAGAGAAGAAAAATCCATCCAAACCTGTACAAGTCTGGAAACCAGGCAAACGTTTAACAAGAAGTTCCACAATTATGGGCTGTGAGAAATGTCGTCTTTTTTTTGTTTTGAACCCACCAATAATTTATTTTGATGCCCCTTAGTTCCTAAGTGAGTAAACCTTTGAACAATCATTCCTCATCCAGCTCCCCTATGCCGCCAATGATTTTATATGCTTTTCTGATGTCCTCCATATAGTCATCTTTTCTGGGATGAACACTCATTTTTCATATGTAAGATCTTTCACACCTTCACTAAAGCTTGTTTGCTTTTTCTGCACCTTCTCCACTATGATACATTGGTGAACTTGTTGTTGTTATTTCCTGTTACTTAAAACAGAGCCAAGCATCATTGCACATGCTTTGGCTTTCTTGGGATGAACATATTTCAGTGAACTCATTCATGTGTGCATATATCACAGCTCTGGTTCGAGTAAGAACTAGTGCGCTTCTATTCTGGTGTCCTTTTAAGGCTTTAAAATTAAGGTTTGAGATTTGAAATTAGAAAGCCCAGGATGTTTTCCCCATTTCAACCTCACAGAATGCCAGAGGGTCATGTCCTGTGGCCACAGCAGCCCAGTGCACCCAGTCACCCACGTGCTGTTATTACAAGGCGGCAGCTGCTGCATATGTTAGAGTGGAGGAACAGTCCTTGCTCATGCAAGCAACTATTGCAAAATACAGTCAGAGGAAGCTAAAAGCAAGTCAGAGGGTAAATCAAACCAAAGCTTAGAAAATCATCATGGGCAATATTTAAATTCTCCATGGCCCAGACAGTAGGAAGCCCATCCATTAGATATCTGAAAGTTGCAATTTCTTTGTAAAAATAAATCAGTTTGCATCTGAATAAACAATAGGCAGACTTAGAAATGAAAGTAAGTAAAATTGGGAATAGTCAAACATATTGCATGCATTTTTCATTTTTCTGTTTAGTAACCAGCCCTAAATTGTTCCTTTTATACCTAGTATTGTATATTTTCTTTTTAATTTCAACATTGGTAGAAAGAAAAAATTAATGCATAGCTCTAAATTTTGATGCTAGTTCAAGTCCTAACTACAGAACCATAAAAAAATACAAAATGTTTAATGAGTTAAACCAGCATCCCAGACTAAGAGGATAAATGACATCCAAATTTGGAGTTTTGTTTAAACATTTCTGTTCCTCCCAACACCTCTCAATAATAAGAACAGGCTGTTTTGAATAATTAGGAAAACAAGAATCAGCCATCAGTGTTGATATAAATCATCATAACTCCAATCAAGTCAGTGATTTATAAGGTCATAAAATGAGAGTGATAAGAGCATGGTTTCTGTTTGAATTAATTGGAGCTGTACCAGTTTATATCAGAATATTGCTCAGGAGTAACCATATGTCCATCAGTATAGAGACACTTACAAACTATGACATATTTCAATACCTAAAGTGACCTGAGAAAAGTCCACAACACAAATAGGCAGCATCAGCCTTAATCTCCTTTAAATTTGCTTTACACGCTGAAGTGAGCTGGCATGGAGACCAAAGTCATCCTGAAATCAGTGCAAAATCAGTGGAAGCAAGACAAATAATCATGTCCTACTTTTAGCTCTTTGCTCTAACAGCTCTTCCTTTTGCCGTGATTTGTTAAAGAGAACAAACCACTTGTTAAGATAGATTTTAATTTGTTCTTGCCCTGTCCTGCAGGTCATCCTTTTGTTTTCCTTAGCTTAGAAGTTTGTTTCTTCCTCCCCACCCCTCTCACCTCAGCTTGCACAACAGGGGTAACTTGCCCCACGCTTGCTTTGACCTTTAATGATACATTACAGCGCATTAGTGTTTTGTCTATGAGGAAGAGCGGAGTAATACAGCTAGTAGCTGCTTTCATCTTGAAGGAAGAATGATACTCTTGAACAGGGATCTTGCATCTCATTATGTAATATCCTAGTGAAGTTCTTTATAATTAAAGAAAGATTCTTTCTGCTGAAGAAACAGCTAGAGCTTCACACTGTGCATTAGAAAGAGGAACACAGGGGCTCATGTCTTCATTCAAAACTATCATTAGATGGGTTTAAAGAAATTATTAAAGCTTCCTCTGTTATCAACAAAACCAAGCATCTGTAACCCACTCTAGCTCCACAAAGCTCCTGAAAAGAGAACATAGTCAATTCCCTTAGTACAACTGGGACTAATACATGCATCTTAAGTGGCTGGTACTGATAACCTGAACTTATCCAAACTTTTACTCACCCATCACTAAAGTGAACCCATTAAGGAAATAAAAAAATATTGCAGAATCAGATTGAGGAGAAAAATTGCAAGAAGCACAGGAACAGAGCAAGTGTGTGTTTTTCAAAACTAAGCCATTCAAAATCCTGGCATCCCTGATGAGAATGAGATATGAGGTTACAGGATGGCCAGGTCCAACACAATACAGCATAATAAGATTTTCTTTTCCTCTGCTCTATACTAACCATTTTCAAATAAGATTCTTTTTGTTAAACTCATAATAGGAATAATGATTTCAGTGAATAATGTTCTTAAAACCTTTAGACTGAGGAGATACACTAGATATGCCTATCTCCTTGAAATTTTTTGTGATTCCTAAAGTATCACCATACCTTGGGCTACAGAGACAGAAAAAGACTAAGCTACTATGTTGATACATTATTGTGATACAGAAATGGAGACAGTTCCCATGGCTCTCATAAAACTATACTTATGCCTGTTACAGTATCTGAATATCCATCCACACTTGCAATGAGTGGTTTAAAACAGTGTCATGAAAACCACATGATACCTCACATCTTCACGAATAATCCTTAACAATTTACAGCCATGTCCAGGAGTAAACTTTCAGTCATTTTTCATCAAATGAGTAATATTTACAGTTTCAAATTTCTGGATCTCTAGAGAATCTTTGATTTTTTTAATGTATTTTACTATCTTAGAGGAGGGGAAAATAATTGAACTTATCACATAAAAGCATTTTATGAATAATACTGATGAAAGCTTTCTACTAATATTAATAATGGTATTATATCTGTTTGACTAATGAGTAAAACATACACTGAAGAGCTCAGAAGTTAAAAGCAATTGTTATATTGCTACAGGACCTGATCCAAACTCCCTGAAATACAGGCAGAACTTTTCAGTGGGCTGACCTACAGTGAATAAGGCAGAATTATAATTCAGAAGTCTTTACCTTGAGCCCAGTGAGAAACATGCTATCTATACACAGTATTCCTAATGTTCATTTGTATATCATACCAATTTTGCAGGCAGAGAATTCTTTGTGAAGTGAAAAAGGCTTTTCTATTATCTTAAATACCACAGATAAAAATTTGGACAGAGCTGCAGGAAGGAAATCCTCTTCTGTACAACCCCATGTGCTTGCAATACAAAATTATACCCTGCACCAAATTAATAAGCACTGTATAAAATATTATTTTTTCTTAACTATTTTAGATTTCAATTCTTCCCACAGGAGACATTTCTATTTAATTTATGTCAATAATACACATTTTCTTCCTTTCAGCTATTTTACACTTAAATTCCACCTTCAAACAAAAGGCCATTTAACACTTTTTTTTTCATGTTTGCATCTACCAAATAAATTTTAAATATTTCTTTTATAAACGAAACCTTTCTTTGTGATTTTTCTTTTTTAATTAAATTCATACAGCTACAAGCTCATTTTATCACTCTTTTATGATCTCCTTTGGTTTATTTGTGCTAAACTTCTATGGAAGTGTGTACGCCAGTCTGTCAATACAGCATACTGTAATTCTATAAAACCTGTGCTGATACTCCTTAGTTTATGGCATCAGCCTCTGCTGTGTTAACCAGAGCAGAACTCTGCCACTGTATCAAACTATAAACATATTAACACACTGCAGTTCACTGTATGCTATTGCACATCCTCACTCTAGTCATCCCTGACAACTCTCACTAAATTACTACTTTGAAGTTTAATTCTCAAGTAAATCTTTTAAGCTAATTTTCACCGACTTTTCATTTTTCGCTCTGTAATTCCAGATTCAATCTATTTGTACTGCTGTCAACCGCTTATGTGTATAAATATATATATATACACAGTCCTAAATGTGCCTATATTAAGCATATTTGTATCCTTTTTCAAGCCATTAGGATAGAAATACTGTCTGTATCCCCTTAGACATCCTGCTATACCTCATTAGACATCTCTCTACTAACATGTTTCCTGTGCATTAGCCTTTTTTAATAATGTTCCTTTAGTATTTCAGATACTGATTTCAGTCTCCAATAGTGCTACAATCCAACCCAGTCAGTTGAAATCTTTCATCCAAACTTTCAAAGAGTAGTAGCAAGGCCTTTTTAAAAATACACATGCACATAACAAGTTCCATTATGTCTGCTAATTTTGTAATGCTGTAGAAAAGAAGGATTGACAGGAATTCTCAATGAAGTGTTAGTTGGATCAGTACAGTTTAGGTCTTTTTTCTTTTGAAATTTGTTAAATCACAGAATCACTCAACCTCTGCATCTTCTGTTCTGACAGAAACACAAGATTATTTCTTTCAATACGTTTTCTAGGATTATTACTGAAATGTGATAGTCCTCAGCTAAAACTAGACTGATACTACAAATCTATATTTCTACCCCTTACCTGCCTTCATCAAAATCAAATAATGTTAAAAAGACATTTAAAATTTACTTCTCCTTAAGGATGTACAATTTTGCCTGGAAAATTTTGTACTAAAAGTTTCAGGGAAAAAAAAAGGTTGCATATGACCACTCAGGCACAAGAAAGAGAAAATTGTATACCAAAAAAGAAGGCATACCTTGGATATCAATGCATCAGTCATTCATTTATAAGGTCTCTGGATATTTTAACTGCCTTTTTTTTTTTTAATTTAAAGATATTTCTAAGCAGAAAGTAACAAAAATGCAGACTAATCGCCATGCTGTAGTATTTAATTGTAACTTGAGAACAGGGTATAGAAGATTAAAAGCTTTCATATAAAGAGGAGAAGGGTCAAACGTTTCTATCGGATTCAGTGGGGGAAATCTGTCCAGTGGAAATTACCATTTTCCTTGACCCCAAAACTGTGCTGAGAAAACTTAGTCATCTCTCAATCATATCGGTCCTACTCCAAGATACCCCAGGTGAAAACTTCAGGAGGAACTAGCCAGAAGTCCCAGATGAGAGGAGCAGAGGAAGCCAAAGAAGAGGCATGGGAGATTCAGATGGATGATATTTAGAGCTGAAGCCAGTCCTTTTTTTTAGGAGTGTGATTACCCCCAGTAAAACAAAATGGTTTGGGGTTTTTGTTTGGTTTTTTTCAGGTACAATAACCTGACTCCAGAGTAAAATGACTGTTTGGTAACATATTTTGTGTGTGCATATGTGCATGCATGTATATTTGTATGGAAATAACAGTCTTAATGTTCTCTAGAGCAATGCTGTCTGACTGGATACTGGCAGTTAAGATGGCTGGACTACAACAAGGTAACTCACTTTTACTATAAATCATCAATGTTTACTGTTCTTTTTAACTTATTTTCATAATAAGTAAGAAGCAGAATAACATACAGGGCAATTTGGATGTGTTCAGTACAACAGGACAGAATAAACTGTATAATACAGAAAGAAACTCATTTCACAGAAGTGCAATCCCAAGTTTGCCCAAGAGCTTGGCTGCCTTGCGTGGGCTGGCTGTTGCTTCTAATCCTCCCTCCCTTCAGTTTCACTCAACATCTTCTCTGATTACACTCTTCTGTTTTATTCAGTATTTTTTCCAGTGCTCCCCTTCACTTTTCTCATTATCTTACTTAGTGCCTCCTTTAACTAACCAAAAAAATAAGGGAACCATGTGGAATTAATGGGACATTTGCTTCAACTATACTTTTGTTTGATAAGAGAGACTAAAGGTGAGAAGACTCTACTTTGGTGCTTCTCTTTTCAGGAAGAGCTCATATATAGGTCTATTTCCACATATCAGATGACATATTTTGGCTGAGATCTCAATCATCCCATAATAATCATTATAATAATAATTTTTAATAAATGGTAATATTATATGTGAAAGAAAAAATATTAAAGGGAGATTAATCTTTCTCCTTTAACTAAATATAAGCATGCACATGCATTATCACTACCACCTAAATGACCTCTCAACCTATTCTGAAAATATATGAGAAACTTAGAAAAACTTTAAGCTACTCAATAAAATTCTCAATTGCATATTTTATGGACACATAGACGAAACTTAGTTGACACTGCTCAGAAAGCACTTTTGTATGGGCACAGGTAACATCATTTGAATGACCATATTTAGAGGTTTGAATTTTATAAAGTAGGTCATTAACTCAGTGTTTCAAGCTCAATGCTGGTATTTTGGAAAAAGGCTATATCCCAAAAGTACAACTTCATCCTACAAGTTTTGTCGGTAGAAAATGATTGTTTCATACTTCATTCCAGACTAAAATGCTGCTCTGCTGAAAAACAGGATATGAGTCAGAATTTAAAGATTGCACTTAACAGTTCAATTCATTTACCAGGTGGTTTACAAGGGAAAGCCTTGCTGAATCCACAGGTAGGTGCAATAATTGCAAATAGTTCATGAGGGCTTATAGTCTGGTTTAATGGTGATTTTCCAGTTTCTCATTGCTAATGAAGTGTTTTGGAACACCTTTGTGAGACAACTTTGATAGAACAAATCACACTTTTTCTGCAAGAATTGTATTAGTTTATTGGCTAAAAAGATTATGTATTCTGGCATACATTTATTATGCAGTGTTTGATCTAAAATAAGTTTGGCTTTAAGATTATTATATTTGAGTAAGAAGATAAGATTTCTGTAGTAATTTTCAATAAAATCAAAGTGCAAAAGCCCTAGATTTCCTATTTAATTGTTGTACCTTTGACTTCATTACATTTCTTGGAGGTGTAGACTGTTCAGAAATATCTGAAGGAGAGGTTTTATTGATCTGCTATGAAAGTCAAATAATTCCAGGTGCCAAATTTTACTGAATGTTTAATTCCATTAACATATTTATGACTGTGAGCAAGGAAATAATTTTGTGGAAAGCAAATAACAGGTGCCAATATATATGCATGTGATTATGAATACATTACATGACAATAATTCAAAATTATTCATCAATATAGGCAAAACAAAAAATACATACAACAGAGATATGGCACTGTGCAAAAATGAAATTAGGTGTGCTTTCTAGTACATACTCTGTACTGCAGACAGAATGTAGGTGGATTTCTAGTTCCTATAGACAAGAAGTGTTCAGGTTTTTTCTAAGTCTCTTCTGCTTATTTCTTACAAGTAGAGCTACTTCTGCTCACTTAATTCCCATCTTTTCATGGTGAAAAAGAGGTCATGGTAATTTGTCAAACTAACATAAGCCAAAAAGAATTAAACGCAACAATTTTAGGAAGTGGTTTATAATTTTAGCTTCTGGTTCACTAGTTCACAAAATTAAAATATGCAGACAAAAATTGTCTCATATTGCATCTAAGATGAGGTATTTAGGCACTGCAAATTCTAATTTCATATTTTGGATTTCAAAGAGAACAGCATCAGAAACTGTTCTGAGAAATCAAATCTTCACATATTATGTCATTCCAGAAAAAATCAAAGGACAAAAAAAGAGATGGATAAAATCTGACATCACAATTCATAGGAACTAAAAAACAAATAAAAGCAGGCAAGACTAAACATTTATTTCATTGAAAGATTATTTTATAGTAACTGTCTTATTATGGTGTATAGAATAACACAGTATCCATATAGACAGAAGATGAGACCATGTTTTTTACCTTGTACTTATAAAATGCCTTTTACAACGCGGTCTTTGTCCTAAGATTACAAGGCACTCTTAACAAGTAAGCTAAGCAGAAATGCCAGCAGTAAAGATTATTTTTAAATAGAGTTCTCACCAGCTAGAACCTATAAAAAGGTATGCATAATACATTGAATTTACCCATGTACTTAAGCATTTAAAGGATCAGGGTCTATGCTAATGACAAAACTGGTAGGCAAAACATGCAGATGGGTAAGGTCAAGAAAGAGGAAAGAAAGAACAACCATAACACAAAAATATGTTCCACACAGAATGTGTGAGTTGCTGCCTGCCAAGTGGTTAGCAGTAGGCAGTATTGTGTAGGCATCGTGGAAGAAACAAGGCTTGCTGAAGGATCAGAGAGAGCATGAGCTAGAGATTTCCTTGGCTTCTCATGTTTAAGCTTCATAAGTGCTATGTGGAAACATTTGTCTAAAGTCAGTCCTAGTATTTGAGAAGTGGAGAATCATCAAAATCATACCTACTGATCCTATGTCTTCTAAATGCTTAATTCAGCTAAATGATCTAGCAGGATAAATTTACCACTTTCATTTAAATACTTTAGAGAAAGAACAGTGGTTTAGAACAAACAATATATGCAGCTGGAAGCTTTTTGTATTACTTTACCTGGTATTTTTTGTCACAATTTATTGTATTCAAGTGAACTATTTGCTAATAAAATCTACGTGGTGTCTTTATGATTCTTGTGGCAGCAACATTTAGTCTTCAATATTTGGAGAAATTTGGAGAGCAGTGAATGTTGTTTACCTGGACTTCAACAAAGCATTTGACACCATTTCCCACAGCTTTCTCCTGGAAAAATTGGCAAGACACAGAGTGGATGGGTGATCTGGGTAGGAAATTAGCTAACAGGTCACACTCAGAGGGTGGTAATAGATGATTTTACTCAGGCTGGGAGCCTGTCACAAGTGGGGTCCCCCAGGGATCGATAGTGGGCCCCACACAGTTCAGCATCTTCATAAATTATCTTGATGATGGGATTGAAAGCACCCTCACCAAGTTTGTTGATGACACCAAAGTGGGTAGAGCAGTGGACACGTCAGATGGGAGATCCATGTTACTGAGAGACTTGGAGAGGCTGGAACAGTGGGTTAGCAACAACAATATGAAGTTTAAAAATGACAAGTGCAAAGTCCTGCACCTGGGAGAGAATAACCAAAGAGCCCAGTACAGAATAGGATCTGTGTGGTTGGGGAGCAGCCTTGCTGAGAGGGACCTGGGGGTCCTGGTTGTCAACAAGCTGAAGAGGAGTCAGCAGTGTGCTGCTGCATCAACAAAGGTAAATCAGATCCCGGGCTGCATCCACAGGGGCATTACTAGCAGAGATAGAGACATGATGATCCCATGCTACTTAGCACTTGTCAGGCTGCACCTGGAGTACTGTGTCCAGTTTGGGTCCCCACAATTCAAGAAAGACATGCACAGACTGGAGAAGGTCCAACGGAAGACCATGAAGATGACCAAAGGGCTGGAGGACCTGCCCTGTGAGGAAGGACTGAAGGAGTTAGGTCATTTCTCCCTGGAGAAGAGAATGCTCAGGGAGGACCTCATCACAGCATTCCAAAACTTAAAACATGGCTACAGAGAGGACAGAGACTTTCTCTTTACAAGCAGTCACATGGAGAAGACGAGGAGCAACAGGTACAAGTTGCACCACAGTAGGTTTCTTCTCAGCATAAGAAAGATATTTTTTACACTAAGAACAACCATTCACCTGAACAACCTCCCCAGGAATGTGGTAGAGTCCCCATCACTGGAGGTTTTCAAGGTGCGATTGGACAGTGTGCTAGATGAACTCACCTAGGCTCCCTTTCCCATGAAAGGTTGGACCAGATTATTTTTCAAGGTCCCTTCCAGCCTGGGCTGTTGTATGAGTCTATGATTATATAAGTCTATGGTATTTGCTACTATAAATTGTAATTGTGTTTTTATAATCTGATTTACACTAATTTTTACTAGCTTTTGGATCTAAACACTCCTGGACTTTATCTGCTGTCTCCCTGTGATGGTTTTACCAACTTGAAGGAAAAGTCGATGTAGTTCTATTAAGCAAATTTTATATTACTGTTTGTAATGAGTAAACATTATATAGTATATAAGTATGTGTATAGAAATGTGTATACATAATGTGTATACATGAGTAAACATTATATAGTTAAAAAGGAAGTATACAAATCAACACTTTTTTTGAAAAAATGCTTTACTATTATGATATTCCACTGAAAACCCACAGCCACAAGAGATAAACATGCTTCCTTTGTACGAGAATTTAAATCAATTTAATAGCACTGTAAACTTCATAAATTGTCTGTGTTAGAACCAGCATTCTAAATCTGTAAATTAAGTTCCAGCCAAATTAACCTGCCATTTTGTGTTTGAGAAAGCTTGTTAGAGACCGTAAGTATTCTCTAATCTTGGTGAAACCTGACTTATTTATATCCCTTTCTTTTTCATTAACTGAAATAAGTCATTTGACCTAGTGCATAGGTACATGTATTTACCTTTTTAGACATATGTTCCATGTGTTACACAGTGCACTGTTACTGCACAGCACTGTTGGTTAAGCATACTTCTCACTAAATTATCTGATCTCATATTCAAATTTTTGTAACTTTATCAGACTAATATTTTGGACTGAACTTCTTCATGCCAGACGTCAGCCAACCAAAATTTTATTTTGCAATGTTAGAGTTGTAAGGAAAGTGAGACAAAGGAGAGGAAGAAAGAGTCATTCTGCATTTTTTTGATGTCTAGTTAATTGCATGTGAATTCAGGGAGTATCAAATACTGTTGTGGAATGATATGTCTGTACTCAACAATCCAAAATGCAGTGGATCCCATGCACGAACAATGTTTGGGCAAATCTGGTTTTATGCCTAGCATGGGAAAGAAAGAAACAAAGTAGACAGTCCTTACTTAACTGTCTCCCATTACAAAATGATTCCTTAAAGCCTATTTCTACTTCAACTCTGGAAAGACAGTGTTTTTAATTTTTTTTTTATATTTTCTCATCATAGAAAATATCCTGGGCGAAAGAAGAGAATTCACCTTTCTTTTTTAGAAGTCATCTTTTTTAAAGCTTTTATTTTGTGGTGACTTACTTTCACCTCACTATCAAATTATAACCAGTATTCCAGTCAATTAACTAACTTTTCTTAAAAAATAATCTTCTTCAATCCAAGCTACACTTAACTATGACAAAAATTCATTTCTCTAAGATGAATCAAAAAAACCTTGAAACATAAAGGTCAACTAAACATCCACTCTACTGCTTCCGCTGTATACCCACATATTTCCAGCTTCTCTTCCTTTCTCTATTAACTGTACACAGCTATTAACCATGCATGGACAAATTTAATTACTGTATGAAAACAGTGTCACTTCATAACTTTGCCTCTAAACATTCTTAATGGATTTCTGTGGCGGTTGTTATGAAAAGCTGATGACAGTTTAGCTTGCTGGGTTAAAATCTCTTCCTATGAAAGTATGACTCTGCTCACCTGCAGCATCTTACTTAAGATTGTAGATACTTATCGTCTTGCGTGGATTGCTTCAAAATTATCTCTCATTTGTGTATGTGTGCGTTATGTGTGAGGCAATAAGCCTAGCGCATCTAAGCATCTCTGTGATATGGTATGTACCAAGTTCCAGCTTCTTTGATTATGACATAAAAATGTTATTGTTGGACCTAGAAAGCAAGTTTAAATTCTTCATTCAGTCCAAAACAGCAGCAGCTGAATACAACACAAAAAGCATCTAAAATAGCTGGTTGCATGAAAAATAATTAGAATTAAATTTAAAATTCCACAAAAATCACAAATTTTAAACCCAAGAAACTTCTAATAGCAAAGATTGTGACAAAAAATAGATGGAAAAAAAAGACTTTAGGATACTCATAATATGCATGGTTTGATTCCAGGTTGGATGCAAGCAAATATCACAATACCAAAATATCCCTGTGAAATGGAAATGCTGAGTTTCAAAATGTGAAGAAAAGAAAAAGGTTGTGAGACAATGTACCGTTTCAGTGTTTCTAGGAGACCTTTGCCAACAGGGTCCCTATGGATCCCCGTCTTCTTTTTTCAGGAACGAACAGAGCGGAAAGTATGAATGTTTTCTGCCCTTTCTCAGAAGTCTAGCATTTCTATGCTCATGTTGAGAACAGGAGAATAAACTAGTAACTCAGCCAAACGGAGCCTCCATCTGCCCAGATCAATAGGAGCTGTGCTACTGTGCTTATCTCAGGAAAATTATGCAATGCTTTCTCTATGTATTTTATTCTGATCACTGATTAATTAATTTCCTTTCCCTCTGTTTTTGGACAGCTTTCACCCAGTTCCTTTCCGATAATACATTGCAAGACGAGTTGACACCATACCTGTTAACTGAATAAGCCTTTGGGCTAAATTAACTCATCACCACCCAACTGCATTAGATGAATATAATATCATTTCCTGCCAGCATTTAATTTCTCTTAATTTATCTTAATAATACATGCAACATATAAAGGATTACTGTCTTGAAAGTTTTAAGCAATGCAGCTAACTCCAGTTTCTTGCAAAGTAATCTCTCTCATGCAAATAAGATCACAGAGTCATAGAATGATCTGGATTGGAAGGGACCTTTAAAGATCAACTAGTCCAACCCCATTGCCATAGGCAGGGACATCTTTCACCAGATCAGGTTGCTCAAAGGCCTGTCCAACCTAAACTTGAACACTTTCAAGGATGGGGCAGCAGGCAGCAACCAGGCAGCAGACACATTCATGACCAAAGACTTCCTTTTTTTTTACCATTTATTGTAAGTGGAACTTCATTAATAATTTTCACCTCAAATATCTAACAATTGCTTATTTTGCTATGAGAATTGTAATAGAATAGTTGTCATATTAGATAACATTTATTTACTCCTAGTAATATGATTGCAATGAACCAAATCACTTAGTAAAATTTTGCTATTCAGAATGTAAAAGTCATCCTCTAGACACTCATTTCTAAGAATGAGTACACCATTCTCTGTTCGTAAATTATAGAACATGTTTTAAAAAAAACCATAGGCTTTGGAGTTAGAGGTTTAAGAGTTGTTTATGCACAGAACAAATAGAGCAAAGAGGTCTACATAGCACGATCTTTATGATCTTTATATCCTCCTACACTAAACTGGTAATGGCTACAGGGAGAAGGAAATTTGTTTTGCTTAAACTTTGGCCTCAGTCTGCAAAAAAAAAAGTCATGCTTCATATCCAGAAATGGTCTAAATGCAACAATGAAAAACTCTTCTGGTCTGTTTCCTTCCTTCTTTTTTAACAATTTAAACTGTAAGCCTAATACTAAAACATGTTGTGGTCCGTATACTAAATATTCAAACATGCTTCTTTGCTCTAAAATCAATAGGAGAATCACTCTCAAGCAAGAATATTTGTAGACAAGAATACAGTAGTCCTTCCAAAACTCACCATTTTCCTTAAATCACAGTCATCTCAATCCCACACAGAAGACTATGCAATCAATCCTCTAAATTCACCTGACTGCTCTGTGCTGCCTTCCATACTAGTGAGTTTGTCTGCAAGTCTGGTGGGTTGACCCTGGCTGGACACCAGGTGCTCACCAAAGCTACTCTATCACTCCCCTCCTCAGCTGGACAGGGGAGAAAAAATAGGACGAAAGGCCTTGTGGGTCGAGATAAGGACAGGGAGATCATTCACTAATTACCATCATGGGCAAAACAGACTTGACTTGGGGAAATTAGTTTAATTTGTTACCAATCAACCAGAGTAGGATAATGAGAAATAAAAACCAAATCTTAAAACCCCTTCCCCCCACTCCTCCCTCCTTCCTGATTGTCTCTTCCTCCTCCCTGCCAGCAGCGCAGGGGGACGGGGAATGGGGGTTGGGGCCAGCTCCCCACACCTGGTCTCTGCCGCTCCTTCCTCCTCAGGGGGAGGAGGACTCCGCACTCGGCCCCTGCTCCACCGGGGGGTCCCTCCCACGGGAGACAGTCCTCCACCAACTTCTCCAACGTGGGTCCTTCCCACAGGCTGCAGTCCTTCAGGCACAGACTGCTCCAGTGTGGGTCCCCTGCAGGGTCACAAGTCCTGCCAGAAAACCTGCTCCAGCGTGGGCTTCCCACAGGGTCACAGCCTCCTTTGGGCATCCCCCTGCTCCGGCGTGGGGTCCTCCCCTGGCTGCAGGTGGAGATCTGCTCCCCCGTGGACCTCCCTGGGCTGCAGGGGGACAGCCTGCCTCACCGTGGTCTTCCCCACGGGCTGCAGGGGAATCTCTGCTCCGGCGCCTGGAGCACCTCCTCCCCCTCCTTCTTCACTGACCTGGGGGTCTGCAGGGTTGTTTCTCTTACATGTTCTCACTTCTCTCTCCAGCTGCAGTTTCTCTGTTACAGCAACTTTTCCCCCTTCTGAAATCTGTTCTCCGAGAGGCACTACAACTGTCGCTGATGGGCTCGGCCTTGGCCAGCGGCGGGTCCCCCTTGGAGCCGGTTGGCATTGGCTCTGTCGGACATGGGGGAAGATTCTAGCAGCTTCACACAGAAGCCATCCCTGTAGCCCCTCCCACTACCAAAACCTTGCCACGCAGACCTAAGACAGCAAGAAAAGCAAGCAGATAGGAATTGTGCAGGTTTTTATTCAATTAAAAGAATGCTATTACTACAAACGAAAACAAAAATGAGGAATCAATGTAAAAAAGAGCTGACGTGTCTCCAGATAATGTTTGCAGAGACCTATAGCAAATATTTAACAAATTAAAAGGGTGAATTTCTTCAGTAAGGTCCTTGCAAGTACCACAGCCTGTGTTAATTAACTGCTGCCTGCTGTCTAGTCTACTTTGGTGGCTCATGATTCCTTTCAGAAGCATCGCCAGCTATGTTGGGACAGACTTGATGAGATAAAGGAAGTGAGCCTGAGCACTGGGATCAGATTTCTGTCCACGTCTTAAGCTTTATTCAGATAGGGGACAGCACTCCAGCATTAACAATCCCTTTTTACCACTGCAATATACAGATGGAAATTCTTCTACTTTCCCTGCGAGAAAGGAAAATCAAGCACATTAAAAAAAAAAAAGTAAATAAATAAATTTTTAAAAAGCTCTCAGAAAATAATGTGCCTGCTATATCAGTGCACAAAACAGATTTGGTTGGCTTAAACTGATGTTGCTTTCTTGCACTTTTATTTTTTTTCCAATGCTGACTCCAGGTTCAAAGGAAGCCCTGGGAACAGCTGGGGCAGAAGTGGCTGCAGGAAGACTTAACTCTGTCTCTCACCTTGTGCGAAGAAGAGTGGGAGCAGAAGCTGAAGCAACTTCCATCTATCTCATTCACTGGAAGTGAACTCTGTCACTTCAAATGGAAACTAAGGAAAAAATGTGAATGATGGTCTGCCACTTGTCTCTGCTGAGATGTAACTCACTTGCATGTATTTGATTTTACCAAGCCACTCATGCTGAGGACTCCAGTCCCTAAGTTTTGCCAGAAAATACACAGACTTGCATCAGACTTCTGAGTCTGATTAAACGGTCGCACAGGTACTACATGCTTGCTGTGACTCCTAAAACAAGAAAAGACTCCTAAAATGCAGAAGACCAAGGCAGACCTACACAATAGGAAGAAATTATTAATAGAACATATATAAAGCGAATAGACTAATAACTTTCAAAGGGGAAAGTGTTAAAGAAGTATTAAAGTGAAGTGTTAAAGCACTACTGAGATCAGTTCATTTGTCAAAGAATCCTCTCTATGCTTCTGGTTTTGTGTGAGAACCACGTCATATAAGCTTTTACTTCCACATGTATGTTTTTTTTATTGTTTCTCCTACAGAAGTCACCATAGGACCCTCAGAGACATGCAAAAGAAGAGCTTTGAGTTTTAAAAATGTCTTTCAAAATACCATAATTAAAAGTCTTACTGATCCCCCCACTTGTCCTTAATCATCTGTACTCTGATGTTCTTTTCCATCTGCATCCGTAAGCTATTAACATTACTGCAAATTATATACCAAAATAAGTGGTTGGAAAGTTCTAACTACACTTTCTGTGGGAATTTAGAAGGAAAAAGTATTCATTGTCATGATTCCTTAAATTCAGGTGTCTTTAAAACTTCAGGGGGAAGAAGCATGTAATTTTAGATGTGCCTTAATTAGGTGGCTAAGTACAGCTAAGCAGATGTGTCTCTGATGCTATTCAGTGTTTTACTGTTATCACACCATATTGACAACAAAGTCATCATTCATTAAGTTAATAAATAAGGAAGAAAAAAACTGACTCAAAAATCCCAAAATACACATACAGAAAAAAACTCTTCTAGAACTGCGCTGTCAGAGATTAGACCCACCGGGCAGGATATTCTAAAGATCCCTGTTTCACTTAGCTGTGCTGACAGTAAGTAATAAACCTGTTACCTGATGTACAAAAAAGAAAAGGAGAAAAAATACATTGGAAAGCACTACTGAACTGACAACTCATATAAACTACGACCAGGAGTTATCAACAATCAAGAAGGAAATAAGGAACATAGGGATGTATGACAATTGCAGACAGGATTTTTACAGCAGAAACATTAGAGTTACTTCAGGAAAACTACAAAAGGATGGAGCAACAAAGGAATTAGACCCATAAGTCTGCTAAACACCACTTTAAAGGCTGAAGTTGAAAGCCCAGACTCACCCTTCTGTCTCCTGACAATGGCACAGTTCATACTTTTTCAGCATCAGAGTCCCCTGGCCATCAAATATTGCTTCTGGGGGCATTTCTAACACCTTCAGTTTCAACAGCGCCTATTTCATCCTAAGTCCCATGACAAACTATGCATTTTTCCAGTTCTGTGGCTGAAAGAGTTTACTGATTTATGTAGTTGCAGATGTTTACTTAATCTTTCAGATTCCTCATTTTGCTTTTTGCCCATCACTCAGTGGTACCAGGCAAGGAAAGACTTCTGTTCAGCTGTGACATCTGTGTCCCTTAATTTTGTCTCCCCAGGAGACATTCATATTGGTTCATGCTCACCCATTTTAGAATGAAACAATTTTGTGAGGACGAAATAAGGTTACATATGCAATCCTAAGTGTGCCCTCTCCAGGCAGCATCCCTAGTACCCAGACCAAGTGGTTACGAATGGTTTATGTTCACACTGTTCAAGGTTGTCAGCCTCTAGAAAAGACCAGCTAATTCCATGCTACATCGTACTTAGCTTTGGGGCTCCTCTGGATCCCGTGTAGTGTTCTCGCAACTCCAAAAAAATATTGTGTACGTGGTTGTGGATAAGTGTGCATACAAGGTGCAGGATGAGGGATTCAGTTCTGCATGTTTGATATGAGTGAGGGCGGTGTTGCACTTCACTAGAGTAGTGCTTTCAATAGTATGAAGTTACAGATGTTTGTAGAGCATGAGCAGAGGACATTGAGCGTACAAAGCTTGCTGCAATTGCACTGAAGGACTACAGCAGAGGGTGAAAGTATTTTATTGGATACAGTCATGCCTTTCCCACCTGCTGGGAGTGGGCACTGGAACAAACAATATTCAGATAGGCAGCTGGGTTTTGTTTTGGAGAGCACAAGATGGTTCACAGCAGAAAGGAAAAGAAAAAATAAAAGCATTTTCTCAGAAGAAAATGAACTTTTTGGGAATGTGGGCAGTTGGGGAATAGGGATCTGGGACCAAAAGGAGGAGCTAAGTTATAAAACTCAGATATATTCTTAGCATTTTCCTTGCCCAGAACAGCCCACCACCAGGTGATTAGCGTATTCTCTGGGCTAGGAAAAAAAGCGAGATCTGATTCCAATAAATGGAGGAGGGAACTGATGCTACAGTTTCAAGGCAAGTGCTCTAACTACTAGAAGAAAAGGAGGCAGTACTCTCTCCTCTTATAGCTACAGCGGGGGGGAAAAAAAAGGAACCCTTCCCCCCCAATGAACAAACCAAACAACTGGCTCCTGCTGGGTTTTTGAAAGCAATGTATACACATATCTAGTTGCATGAGACAGTTTAGGTTGGTGAAGCCCAGGTGTTGCTTAAACTTGAAGTTTAGAAGGGCCAGGTTTTAACATACCTCAGTGAAATTAGTGTTTCTTCTGATTACTTCATGTAGCTCCCTCTTCAGCCAGTTACCTTGGCAGAGGCACAGCTCTACACAAGCAGTGGGGCTTCACCGCCTATTGCAGGGCTGAGGCTCTTGCTGCAATGGCAAAATATGCAGGATTTTATTCTACCTCATTGTTTGGAAGCCATCTATAGAAGCAAGATGACTGTTTCCTGTCACAAGCAGTTAAAGAAACAGAGATTAATTAAATCCAATAAGTTATTCCCTTCTCAGTGCCCATACACAGCTCTTTCTGTCATAAACAGCCAGAAACAACAAAATAATAGACCAAAACTACCTACACCTGGTGTTTCTCACCAACCTAATGACAGAATTATATTTTACACTAAAAGAAATAATAAAAAACATTTATTATTTTTCTAATAAGGAAATAATGTACATGCTAGACCACAGAGTAGTTAGCCTAGGGAAAACTACATTTGTTTCACGGAATTTTTCATTCATCTAACTTAAATCATACCAGTTGTGACCTTAAAATAAAGTACCCTACTCTATACACAACAAACATATATCAAAAAGTACAAAATTGCTCTTGACAGGACAAGGCTGAGTGACTATTATTATCTGTTTTCCCTCTACCTTTTAAAATTAGAAAATACTTTCTAGAATAACAACACATGAAGCAATGACTATCATATCACATGAAAGTAATTTTCTCCCCAGGCTGCTGATTTTTTTTTCTTCTCAAGTGTGAATGTTAGACTTTTGCATGTGGGTCAGAAACTCCTTGGTCCCAAGAAGATAAACATTAAAAGCACATAGATTTGCAAGGGTGGTTTCTAATATTAACCACAAAAAAAAAAAAAAAAAAAAAAAGAAAAGGAAAAAAGTGCTGTGCATTTAAATGAGCTCCTCCAACTTTAAAGTACTCAGGTATAAGAAGAGGTTATTCTGTGTCTAAGATCAAAGTAGGAGAAGTGGAATTTAAACCTCCAGGAAAGAGAACATTGGCTAAAGTGATCAAGAAGTGTAAGTGATTCATTAAGTATAATTGGGCTGGTGCTACTCCTTGAGGGCTTGTTTTAGCAGCAGATCTGACTTGTCAGGAGTCCACACTAGTACATCTATCTGTAGGATCAGAATACAAATTACTCTCTATATGTTAAGAACGTCAGCAGCATCATCTGGAGTTTTCAGTGGGTATTCAGCACTCAGCTTATTACTTTGAGGACATTATATTCCCTCTGTACAACTGACTACATTTTTCCTGATGACAAGATACAAATAGGATACAAAAAAGAAAGCAGGGGAAGGTAATTATTGCATGCTGGTATCTAGAGAAGTTTCCAGAGCCATTTACTTCAACAGACTTTCAATCAATCATTTACAATCTGTCATTTTGCTTTGTATATCTGAACATATATTTCCATGTTGAGTAACATATTTATATACACATATATGCACACACCCACTCCATGCATGCACGCACCATGTTTCCATGTTGCTTAACAAGGACTAATATGGCCTGTTCCACCCCAGAATTTCAACAGAGTTGACAAAAATCGACTGATAAAATTGACTGATAAAAGCTAGTGGATTCACTAGGATAAACCTTCAGATTTCATTGTTCCTATACCCATTTCAGCATACTTTCACTTTATTTTCTGTTTCTTTAGATCAGACTGCTGGTCTCTGCTCCAGGAGGGGTCACCTTCCTCGTAAAGATGAAGGAAAATCTGTGAGAAGCCTATCGGGATTGCTTTTAGCCAAAAGGAACTGTTGTATTAGTTTCAGCTCTGAAAGTCTATAGATCTATTTCCATCACAACAGAACAGTAGCTCTGTCAAATGCAAACCACATTCAGCATAGGGAGTGTTTCCTCCTATTTATGCCAGGGGATGTGGCACTCTCAGGCTTCTCTCTAGCCCCAGCAATAACACAAGGGGTCAGATGACACCCTTAGGGAAATGCATTTTAGGTTATACAAACACACGTTCCTGGCTGCTTCCTCGCCTTATTTTTTTCAATGGCCTCTAGGAAAGGAAAAGCCATATCTAGTCTCTCTGCTTTGCTTTTGTTTATTAGGGTGCTCAGAGCTCTCCTCCGAAAAAACAAGTAAACATGACTCACAAGGAGGATTTAAAATATGTTTCTCTTCTTCAGCTCCTCTCTTTCCTCCTTACAGTGATTTGGCAATAGTTTTCCTTGTTTCTTGCTCCATTTATTGTTTGCTGAGAGGTTCTTATCTACGTGGCCTCATTTCAAAAAAATATAAGCATTTAGAGCCAGTGTTGATTTCAAATATTTCTTTAGAAGGCAGGGCACCTAAATTCTGTGTCCTTTCTCCCAAACCCCTGAGCTATTCCTTATGACAGGGTGAACTGAAATTCATAAGGAAACATCTGCATACCAAAAGCAGTAGCAGTTTGGCCCTATTTGTTTTCCTGTCTGTAAAACCAGGGAAGCCCATTACAAATGCAAAGAAACCTCATTAATACATCTGCTAATTATATTATCCCCATCTAAGTAGAAAGCTCAAGTGTTTTTGGTGAATAGAAACTGTAGATCACTGACCCTTGAAATGATTTTGAAAGAAAATTTAATGTGGCTAAGGCAACTAAAATTAAGAATTAATCTGTAATTATTTTGTGAGGAGAAAGGTATGGCTGGTGTTGTGCAGCATGGCTGAATTCAGTTATTTAGAACAAAACTGCAGCCTGTCAGTGTTGGTCAGTTCCCTCCCAGTCTTACATAAATGAAACAGGCATGAGTGGGAGGCTATAAAATTTGACCGAGAGTTACCAACAAGAGGTTTGATTTGGGTTATAAACAAGTGGATAGGAACTGAGCCTGATGTGAACAGTATAAATTCTAAGGGGAGGGAGGGAGACTTTTCTTGCTGGTTTATTTCTCTTTGTGTTAGATTAACTGGGAGTTTTTGTCTTTATTCAGTTTGCTTGGGAAGGGTCAGAATGTTATTTTGGGTTAAGTGAATGGGACAAGTTAATCCTTGGGGTTGTGGGTTGTACAGTAAAATAGGTTCACTTATTCTTCAATATGACAGAAAACATGATTTATTGCTTTCTGTCCAAACATTTTATGCCATAAATCAGTAAGAACTGAGAGAATGAGACATGATGTCTACAATCAATGATGCTGAACGTTAACACAAAAGCTAATCACATAAAAGAAAAAATCGTTAAAATATTCCATTTTCTGTACTGAATCAGTGGAGGAGAAGCTGTCTGCTGTGCAAAGAAGCTCCTTTTTAGCTGCTGCTTTTCCTATGGACTGGAGGATTGTGTATTTTTAAATATATTTGATACCATTAACATGACAACCACTGAAGTCTGACATTTAGTAAGTGTCATCATTAGCTTTCTGCAAAACAGCAATATTGTTATCAATGTCCTCATATTTGCAAAAGAACACATGCAAAATTAGTTTCTATGGAAGACTATAAAATATATCTCTTTCTACCCTGTCTTTGGTCCTGGAGTATTTCCTGGGGCTCCTCTGAGCACTAAACATTTATCCTGATGCACGGCTGCCTAAGACTTGCCCACCTGCCTAGACATTTTTTTTCTTGAAGAAAGATGAGCTGCATATCTCTCAGTAACACAAACATTTCTGTTACATTGCTTTCATTCAGTGGTTTTCTTTTTCAAAGGAAAATCCACTTTTAAGAGGATCATAGAATTTCCAAGGATCCCAAGTATACGTTTAAAGATGAACAATATTGAATAGCTATGCAGCTTGACCAGAAAAAGCCATAGGTTCATGTTGTTTCAAACTCTGGCTGGAAAAGAAGAGCACTCCAAGATGAAAAGCTTGTGAATAAAAGTGGTTAAAAGTGCTCCCTGAGCCTGCAGCAGTACGATCAAAGCCTCTGCCTGGGCTCCTGGGGACTTCCCCTTGTCCTGTTGCAAAGACGAAGGGTAGACCCAGGTTTCCTGTTTGACCTGCCCTGGATGCACAGATCCCGAAAGCGCTGGGTTTTTTTGGGAGGCAGCTCTGGGCAGTCTGCCTGCTAAGGGCAGAGAAGCCACTCAACCAGGATAGACGTGCCTACCTGTGCCTCAGGTATCCCGTGCTTACCCTGGGTGTGCCTGCGGAGGTCAGCCAAGGTGGAAGAAGGCAGTTCAGGCTAATTTAACGTCTTTGACCTTTCTGTTGATACTGAATGCTCACAAACTTTCCAATTACAGAATAAGTTTGTGTATATATTGAGATGTGCCTACGGGTGTGTGTAGAGTGTATATGTATATATATGCAATAGCTGTACTTCTTGGACACTGGTGGATCATGATCTTCCTAATATCAGATGAACTTTTTTCTCAAGAATCCTATTCCCTGAGTTCTTGCCAGAGGGGGAAGACTTCTACATGAGCATTTCCTCTTGATATTTGAATGAAAGACCTTTCCTACCACTGTCTTTTTGTAGTAACAGTGCTGGTAAAAGCTTTCCTATCTGTAAAAGTCTAACAGCTTCATTATGCTTACTATGCTATAGCCTGTAATTTCTTAGAAACTCACTTATGAAGACATTGAGTTGTTTCTGGGTTTGTTTGTCCTTTCTGGACTTCTACTTTCTAATATGGAAGATTAGGGGAATGTTTTTCAGTGGACAATTTTTTCACAAGGTTTTTCTGAAGTTACTGTTTTTCAACCCCTTCCCCATTGATGGTACATGAGGATACACTGCTCCAAAATATTTGTCTAGTCTCAGAATGTAGCACCTAAATATAACAGGACAGTGTGAACTAATTATTTGTGGGAGAATGGCACCTTTGTTTTTTATTCAAGTGTAACTTCTATAATGAAAAGATTATTAATTGAGGAGCTAAAAGTCCAGGAGGCACTGGAGATAAAAAACAAGTGACTTTATAAATCTCTGCGGATGTGACTGCTGTAATAATCCTCCAGAACTGAACTGAGGTAACTTCTCCATTTAAATGGGCTGGTTTAATGGAATGGGAATTGTTATGGCCAAGAGTGCCAAGCTGAAGGAGGTTTGGAGGGCATCCCTCCAGGGCAAGAATAATATTGATGATTAAAATAGATTGTGATAGAAGCTAGAAATTACTTACTAAAAGATATAGGCCCTTGGGCTAAAAGTAAGTGTGGTATTATTCAGCTATCAGATTAATATCTGAAATATCATCTATTTTTGAACTGTATTCTATTTGGCAGGGAGTGGGTAAATGATTAAGTAGATCTTTACCATCTCTGATGGCTCTTGTCCTGTGATTTATATATTCAGAAAAAGAGAAGCATGTCCTAGCATGAGGGACACAGAGAAAATATGTGAATGAAGAGGAAAGCCTGAAATCAGAGACCGTGAGTTACTTCAGCTTCCTCATTTAGGAACTGATGGATTTTTGAAGCCAGAATAATCATCTAGCCTGACCTCTGTAATATTACAGGCCATAAAATTTCACTTGGTTACCCCAGCTCTAAGCCAAATTTATCTTACTAAAGAGATTAAAAAGTAGAAGTCATATTTTTAAAGATATTTAGGTATTAAAAAGGTGGAGGTAAAAATATCTGTACAGATGAGCTGCTTCTCATTGGTTTCACGATAGGTTGGGATCCAACAACTTTACACTGTTTTTAAAAACCTGAGCAGATCTCTCACTGTGGGTTTTAAATGCCATTGAAAGTCTAGCCATACATACACGGTCATATACACAAATCACAGTACTTTACACTTTTCTAAACATAATTCATGGGACAAGACAGAAATTTTTTTGGGAAGAGGCATGTTCATCCCATGGTGACTTCACTATCTAATAAGGAACTAACATTGCTTCATTGTTTGAATGGGTATTTATTTTCCTAACACAAACATCTCTCAAATGAATCCTAAAGTTAATATCTAAGGAGGAGGAAGAGTCCACCATTTAAGCACCAATCCTGAAAAGTGCCTGGATCTCATAATGTAATATAATCCTAAAAAAGCATTATAAATGAGGGAAAGGTATTGCACTTGTGTATAAGAAAACATTTTAAGTGCCATTGTTGATTAATGGCACAGAGATTAATACAGGCTTCCTATTTATGATCATGAAAAATTCTGCATATAGTGATTTGGGAAATTATATATCATAGAGAAAAAGTATATTATGTTCTAGAGGATATTAGCTTTGCAGAGGGTTTAGGTAAAAATTTTGAAGGAGTTCAGTAACAATCCACAAATTAAGTTTTACCTTAGCTTTTCTCTTTTTTAAATTATATAATTATTGTTCTTTTTACTGCTGAGCAGAAGGTAAGTAGGAGTAAAATTACAAAACACTTAGAAATATGTTATTATTTTTGCTGTGGAAAAAAAAATAATGTTAGAGAAGCAGAAAGAGCAACACCAGAAAGAAATACATTTCATTTCCCCCCTCACTTGAAATTCCCCAATACACATTTCACTACTACATCCTGCTATCTTGTAAAAAAGGCTGAGCCAGGTATATATTTCATTAAGTACTTAGGAATTTCTTAGTAAACCTTCTTCAGTTTGCAGGTGGGAATGCACTGGAAACAGAGTATTTCAAACTGTTGGATACTTTTGAGGGAAATTTGAATTTAAAAATAAAACTAAGTCTAAGTAACTGTACCATGTAAATTTCATTCCTCTAATCAGAGAACTGAGATGGGAGAAGAGCAGTAGGTATCATTTACTTCAGCTTTAACAAGGTTTTCAACCCTGTCTCCCACAATACTCATGTATCCAGGTTAGGACGTTATGGCCGGATGAGCATACAATGGGTAAAAAAAATGGTTGGATGGTCAGACCCAGAGGGTCATGGTTAATGGGTTGTGCTCTGCCCGCATGTCAGTAACAACCGGACAACTGCATGGGCCTGTACGGGGACCTCTCCTAGTTAACACCTTTATCAATGACCTATAGCAGATAACAGAGTGCACGCTTCTCAAGTGTGTGGATGACACCAAATTAGGTGGGAACCCGTTGATAGTCTTGAGAGTAGGGTCCCATCCAGAGGGACCTGAACAGGCTGGAAGAATCGTGAGACAGGAGACTTGTGAAATTAAGCACAGAAAAGTGTCAGGTGCTGCCCCTGGGACACAGGAGGGCCTGCGATGGCTCAGGCTGTGGACGGAGAGGCTGCGAGCAGCCTGATGGGCAGTGAGCTGAGCCTCAGCCAGCAATGGTGGCCAAGAGCTCCGTGGGTTGTGTGAACAGGAGCATGGTCGGCTAATACAGGCAGTGATTATCCCCCTCTGCTCAGCACCCATTAGACCACATTTGCAATACCGTGTCCGGCTTTGGGACATCCTACGCAAGAAAGAAATCGGCAAACTGGAGCAAGTTGAGCAGGACGGAGGAGGCTAGAGCACTTGCCCTGTTAGGAGACACTGAGGGACTGCGACTGGTTCAACCTGGATACAAGTGAGCTTTGGGGACCCTAAAAGTAGCCGTCCAGTACCTGTAGGGAGGTTATCGGGGAGCCAGTCAGGCTTTCCACAGTCACACACGGTGGGGGAAGGAGATACAATAGGCATCAACTGAAACAAGAGATATTCAGACTAGATAGGAGGAAAAAATTCCTGACTCTGAGAACAGCCCAGCAGTGGGACAAACTGCCCAGAGAGGCTGTGCAGACTCCATCATTAGAGGTTTTCAAGACCCAACAGGCCAAGGTCCTGAGCAGCCACATCTGACTTCAGAGCTGGCCCTGCTGTGAGCAGGAGGTCCTGTCCAAACCTGAATTGCTTGTGATATTTCAGCTGCTCCCCATCCATCAGTAAATGTGTAAGGAGAAAGACCAATTCCTTAAATACCACAAATAAACAAAAATACAACAGGAGTTGTTGGATCTCTAAGTTCACAAGTTACCTTTAACTAGCTATAAAAGCTGAGAAGTTTAATATGCAAGCCTTTTGAAGTCTGCCACCCTGATACCTGCCAGGTTGGAGGACCAGTCTGAAGGCTAAGAAATTCATGTCTTGAAGAAAATTCTCCCTTGGCAGGCATATCACAGCATCCTTCCAGTTACCCCTACAGGAAGTTCATATTGGGAAGGTTCATTTTGCTTCTCACCCACTGCAGCAGTTGTTCCCATCTATTGATAATTCAGTCAACCATTTCTTCTTTTTATTAACTTCAGTTACAATCTCTTACATAACCACAAAACCCCTGTCGGCATTATTTCTGGAAATGTTTCACATACACAGGACTGCAAATATCGGTTTGACCTTGATTTCCTTTGAGACCATTAATTCCCTGAGATATTTTTTCTCCATCTCATTAAATAAACTTGTTTAAAATGTAGTTAGGCTGGTTTAAATTACGTTACTTTTTAGTTTCACAAACAATGGATGCAAGCAATCTTTCTGTTTCTGAAAATCTACATCAGGGGTGTGATTACCTACCTTCATTTGATGAAGTATCAGATGAACAATAACTTCTGATTCACTCAGAAGTCTTAACAAAATCTGGAGTAAATATTGTTACCTACTTATGTTATCTACTACTAAAATGGTATTTTAAATAGTCTGGCACTAGTTTTTTGGTCTACCTGGCTAACCCAACTCAAGTACAGCTGGGAGATCGGTGTCTTTTTCAGGTACTTACGCATGACTTAGTAACTAGTATCACTTACATCACCACTTTAAGTTTATTGTCTTTTAGAACAACATGTATGTAAGCAATTATCTTTGCTTAAGACTACGACTCTAACAGAACCAACTGCAACAAGCATAAAAAGAACACGTTTTACAGGCCTTATGCCTTATTGCTAATTTAATTAGCTGCCATTTACCCACAAACACAGCTTGATGGATATATTCTGTTCTTTATTATGTCAATTAGCACCCTGCAACATGGTGCTTGCTAAGATTATCTCATCTGTTGCACATGACAATGCTCCTCAGTGGTCATATTCAGCAATATATAAGGCTTACTAGAGCTAGTCCTTTCCAGCTCTTCCCAACTTCTGCTTCTCTGAGGCTAAGGATGAGACTGTAATTATTAACAGGACCCTGAAAATTAGTCCAAAATGACCTCTGTAGAGGGAGAAGAGAGCTCAAAGTCATCAATAAACAATCCCAAAGGCAGTTCTTCAGAAGTCTTAGTTTTATCTATCAGCATTAAAAAAGTCAGCGTATTAAAATGCATGTATTTCCCTTTTGTTTGCAGAGTCATGGGCAAACAGGCACTGGGAAAAAAGACCTGTTGGACTTTGCTGAAGACAGAAAAGGCACAGCCATCTTCACTGATGTTAACTTTCACATTCTCATGTTCAGAGGAGCTGAGTACCACTACCAACATCCAGGAGCCATATATTCTAAAATAAATAAAAAAAAAAAATCCACACATGCACAGTAAAGATCTAGTGCTGATCCTGACACTTCCTGATAACTACTAAGGAAAAATTACAATCTGACCAGTGGGTACCTAAACCCAAATATTATTACTGTAGCTATGGGTATTCATTTCCAACAAATAGCACAACAAACATAGCCTTTTATTTGTCACCACTTCTTTTCTGACAGATCCACTTCATTGCTAAAAGGGAGTGCATTATTCACTGTGTAATTCACATAAAAAAACTTCACACTAATATATTTGTGACTACGTGATTTCATGCGCTGTAATGACTGGTGACAAACTGGAGGTATTTCCATCTTCTCTTCTCAGTGCAAATACCAAAACTTTCAAAATGAGAGAATAAAGCCTTATACTGCCTTTTCAGTGTGGCATTCAGTCTTCCACCAAGTCACACAGAAGAGGTCCCTTTTGCCCATGCGTAACTCCCAGCGACTACAGCAAGATGTCTGCATTCAGAACTGGAAAACAAATTCCAACCTGAAGGATGCCACCATCTTTCACGACACCTTCTCTGGGATCGTCCGGATTAAATATTTGTATAACTAACCCAATAAATCCCCTAGCACTCCTAAACCTAAAATGCTATGAGCTCTGGACTGCAGCAGAATTGACTCATCACCTTTGTTTGCAGACTGTTTTCCCATCATGCAACCCTTTCTGCGCAGAATTTGGTATCTGAACGGAGCATATCCATATGCATGAATTCATAGCACTTTACATAAAAAATACATCATTATACAGGTTTGTATAACACACTATGAAATGTAATGGGTTTTGGAAACAGGAATCATTAGTAATAAGGCTAGAGTTACTTATACCTGATTGATACTTAAAGAAGACCATTCAACAGGACATATTTGGTGAATTTTCTGGAAAATCTTTTCTGTGATGTTAGGTGTGAACAGAATATATGCAGAAAACTTCCTTACCAGAGATGAAACAAAGACACCACACAATCTGAACTGAGAATTAGTGTTTTCAGGAAATCAAGGGCTTCATGAATTATTAGCATACAGCTGCTAATCACCCTGTAAATTGTTGTTACAACCAGACATAACCCTGCCAATACACTTCACTAAAGATTACTTCAATTGCTTGCTCACTTTCAATTCCCTCTAAAAGAAAGATGATCAAAAACCAATATAAAAAAGGCAGGCCTAAACCAGAAAATCTCTCAGTTTTCTGACTAATCTGGGGGCTGAGTTTATTCTCAGGCCTAGTGAAATAACAGCTGAACAAATGCAAGAGTTAAGTCCTACAGAACTTAGCCATTTGCCAGATACACTAAAGCCTTTTTTTTACTTCTGTCATGAGAGGTTTCTTTAAATCCTAATTAAAATTAAATTAAATTCTAATATATATAATGAATTCTAAAATATGCATAAAGAGAGAGAGATAAAGTTCTAATGTTTAGTATTACCACCTTCCCCTCTTCTGCTCCCTTTTTGCCCTAAGGAAAACATGTGAATCCACTACTACATTTAAATCCTAGCTATCACCTGGGAACTTTAGGAAGCAGATGAGTGTTTTCCATTGAAATTCCTATTAAGAATATTGTCAAAGCAAAATAAGCAGAGAAAATTATTTGGGAGCACTTGGTGTTATCTTGCATTGCGCTTCTTTATCATGCTTTGCTTACTAATTGAGTCTATTTTTATTTTATGCAGCACCTTTCCTCTAAGAGACAAGAAATGGACAAGAGATTAATTAAATTAAACTGTTTATAGGAAAAATTTTAACCTTTTTTTCCATGAGATTTTTAAAAAGAGAGTGAGTTAATGAGGCAGAGAAATATAGCAAGGCTGTCCCAGATGGTAAGCACTATACAGGAAAAAACTCTTACATCAGAAGTGGTGTGAGTTTGTTAAGGGTCAGAGAGGAGGCTTATGAGTAAAGGCAGAAATAACATTAGAAAGTGTTAGATGTGGTTCCCCTTGACTATACACTAGTTTTATTCATTTCCCCTTTGTGACAATCAGTGCCATCAGGAATGAACATTAAAAACTCATTGGTGCTTCAGGGGCTTCTGCTGGTTTTACTGTTTTTGGCACTGTGTCCATTAGTAACTAGGCCTGGGGAAACCCATCCAGCAAACATAAGAATCAACAAAATCCTTCATCTAAAATGCAAATTAACTTGAATGTACCCATTTTAAACTCATTTCAAGACCATGGCAAATAGCTTATAATACCGAAAGTATTTTGCCTCATTTCCTGACAGTTTTCTTAACTAGAGCATTAATTTGGGTAAAATAGGGTGTGAATGTTAAGTGTTATAGCTGGCCTTGAATAAAACTAAATGGCTACACTTCATTTCAGAATAAAAATTCCATCTTCCTATTTAGTTTAATCCATTTACTAGTCAGTTTATCAGTTATTTGTCTGAACCAAAACCAGAAAATAGATTTAGCCAAATAAAGTTAAGATTATTTTAATCTAGAGCGCAGCATAAGTTTCCTTAGGGCTTGTCTTAAAAATGGAGCTAATCTGTTTTATATACACAAATGCCTTCCATGTCAAATCTGTGTATAGCAAAGCCCTAAATCAGATTGGTATATTTTGATACATTTCTTCATAACATAGTTCCAATGAAACTTGAATTGAAATTTCCAGTCCAATTAATTGACTTGATTGCCTTAAACAACTGCCATCACAGTTTTTTCCCAAACACACACACACCTCGGAACATTTACTTCAGGTCTGAAGCAGCAGCCAAATGATCCATGCAGTAGTAATAATATATGTAAGGGTAATACTAGAAAGAAGATGAAATCTAGTCATAACATACAGGAACTGGGTAGCTTGTTTCTGTACAGCTTTTGATATGCTTCACAACAATGAGGATTTATTATATGTATTTTATATATGAGAGAAACAGACATGTAGAAATGTCAAGCAAATAATAGAAAACTAAACAAGAAAACAAGATGTAGAGCAATCACTAGAATTCCCCTAACAGTCATGAAATTTTCCCTTCTGAAATCTAAAGTTGCAATCTGGTATCTGTCCCAAAGTGCCATTAAATTAAGAAAGAGAAGTCTATCCACCAACAACTTTTTTAAAAAAAAGTTTGATTTTTTTGTTGGTTTTTTTTTCAAATAGTTTTCTCACAATTGGTTCTAATACAGAAGAAACTTTGGTTTAAGCAGAGTGGACAAAAAGAAAACATGAGTTTAATGACAACTTATTTCTTTGTCTTTGATTTATCTAGGCAGAATGGTATTCTCATCTTTGAGAAATGATGAGATGTTTTTGTTATTATACTCATAACTCAATAGTGTTAGTTTCTTAGTCTTCATTTAAGCAAGGGATTTGAATACCTAAGCACATTGTTTCAGTCCCAGCAATATCAGTGAAAGTACATTAAGAATTATGAACTTGATCTTCCGGGTAGGGATAGATTTAAGCACACATTTAAAGTGATGACCAAAAGAGTGTCATCAGGCTGGGACTTGGGCTTGGCTCCTCCAGTTACTCAGTTTAGCTTCTCAGCGTAGCCCCTTGCCATTGTGGAAGACCCACATTCAGGGCCCAGATCATGGAACACTGCATTGTCAGTTATATTGCTGTGTTACCTTCTCCATTGTGACTGGAGTGCTGTATTCACAGAAACTCCTTCTATGCCAGTAGACTGAGAGTTTCTGATTTTCTGGGTCCAGATATTATCCCGTCCCTTTTTCTGACCCCACCAGACTTCTTTCCCTCTCCTCACAAGGAGAAGCAAGCCTGTAACATGGCACCTGGCATGGCAGATGTCCGAATGAGATACCCCAAATGGCAGGCTGCACATACCAGCCAACATAAATTAAGCATGAAGTATCCACATTCTGCTTTATTAATTTAGTATCTTTAGTATTTAGGAGTATCTCCTCTCCTTATTTTTTTTGATGCATATCTTGGGCAAAGCAACACCACTTCTTAGGGAATGTAACATACAGGCATCTGCTTTTGTCTTTTTGTAGTATACAGTTGTCCTAAGGGCCCCTTCTGTGCAAGTCTGTGTAAGCAGGTTTTGTAGCTATCTGTAGGTTTGGATGAAAGAACATTTGGAACTTAAAAAATTTACAACTTAACCTGTCCTTCATTCTCCCTGAGGTTTACCTCTGATGGCCTTTCCAACAGATGCTTCTTGTCTTCAGTAAGGACTATAAAAATCTGTGGTAAAATCTCTGTCTCCCACTCCTAAATTATAACTTCTAATCAAGAAACAGCACTGGAATTAGAATCCAGGCTATAATAAAGTATGAAAACAGATGTAAAAGATTAGGTCAGTATGACCTAACTCATCTTTCCTCATGCACTTTTTTTTTCCCCCCGCAGTTTATCAGTGTCCATAACAGAAAATGGCATAAACCTGAGACTTTTCTATTTGCAAATTATGTAAAAGGCTGATTACATTTAAGAGAAATGCAATGCCAAAAAAGGGGGGAGGTCATAATGTGTTTGAATAGAGGTATTTTAATATTTCTGTTAGGAGTAGAAAAATCCCAGATCAACCGCTGTAGTTTAATGCCTTATCTAAGACTAGTACTGGTAGCTAAGGACTTGTGAATTCTATTTATTTTATTGCTGGATGCACGAGAAATAATAGAAATATGTAATAAACAAGCAAGGTTAAAGCCAGGCTGACATTTCACTGACTTCCCTGTACTTGTTGGAAGATGAAAGTTTTTGTCTCATCTGCCCTCTTTTGATATCATGGCATGACAAGCATTTGATGAGAACAAATATTTAAAGAAAAGGTGCCAAGGCTAACAGGCCACAAATACAGCTCCTTTTCTTACACATAAGTGCAGAAAGCATTTCATTCTTCTTAGGGGAGGGATGCTTGTTGCAAAATAAATTTGACTATGTTCTTTTCCTATTTAAAAAACATTTCGCTAAGTGCCTATAATTCATTTGTGGGCAAAGAAATAATGATAAACTTATGTCCCCATGCAAAGCAAGGGAAGACTCATGAAGAACTAGACTGCAGCCTCTAAGGAATTATTTTATGCTTCTACTTTATATTATAAAAAGTAATACTTAACCACGTTCAACATTGCCAGGAACTATTTTGTCATAAAATCATTTCAAATGTGCAAACAGAAATGGTGAGCTAAAATAAAACTGGCAGGACATAAAAGCTACTTTCCAGTGTGCTCTGGTAACTGAGAGAAGAGTCTGGCCTAAAGATTTGTGTCTCATGCAGATTATAGGGTGAGAAGTAATTGTTATTAAAAAAGCCCTGTAGTCTGCCTATCTTATAATTATGCATGTGTCTAATAAGCATAGGACTTTTTCAGTGCTGAGAATGCGTGTTTGTATCATAAATGAAAAGCTGCTAATGAGAAGTTTATAGGACTAAAGCAATCCAATTAAATGCCTTATTTAATTAACATATCTATTCATTTAGTTCTTCATTTAGCCATGTGTCTTTTTTGTTGTTTTATTCTCTCTCTGCCACGAATACGAGTTCATGGGGGCCAAGGATTCAGGAGATGAAACAGGAGAAGAGGACATAGTTTTTGAGGTCGTTCTTCTGGAAGTCATAGGCCACTGTGTCATAAAATCACTTTCAGAAACCTTCAGGTGTTGTCTGACAACTTGTCATCTTTCTGGTCCCTATTACTCCCATGGCAAGACCATTGCAAAATTTCACTGCCAAGGCAGGACTTAGCAAACATTTCCAAAAAAACAGTTGTTGTTTTTTTTTAATTTTCATGTTTGCTGGTTTTCCAAGTTTAAACAGTTTCCTAGTTCTACATATCTCTCTCTTTTCATAAGTAAGGAACTCTGCCAAATCCTGCTGATTTTGTACAAAATTGCTGAAAATGCATCCTAGAACTTTTCATCCATATACTATTTCTTTCTAGTGGGTTGGTACAGCTAATGTTGAGTTCCTTGAAGAACAAAAAATATTTAAGAAGGAGATTTTTTATACCAATTTTGATAGCTTTAAGTATATTTTTCTCATTAGAAATGGATGAAACCTCAACTTCTTTCAAGAGTGAGGGGACCATTTTTCAGAAGCTTGTATTTGCATTTTAGGAAGGACACAGTCCCTGTCCTGAAACAGTGAGCAGCCAAATGAATATCTACTTCTAGGGGAAAGGCAATTTGCTTTAGTGAAGCTATGACGATCATACTGAATATGTTGCAAAGAATATGAATATTGGAAGGCCTGAGAGATAATGAAATACCCAGTAAATTCTACCAGAGGTACTTTGTCAGACTGAATGCCTACATTTGGGTGTCCAGTATCAAATGCCTTGTTTTTTTGGAAAACATTGTACGTGAAAAAAAGAAGAACACTTGCTCTGGCCAAAAACATTGACAGAGGCAACACTACTGTCATATCTGAAAATCCTCATCCTTGATTTTTGCACAGTAAATTCCAAACCTTCTGTGATGAAAGTTATCCAGAAACAGTCAAAATTTCAATTTATAATTTAAAAAGACCTTTTAAAATGGAAAACACAGAGGTGATTTGGTGATCCATTTTATTCTCTAATGAGGGCTTTGGGATTTGCTGTCTCTCCTTGAAGCTGTTCTGTATTAGGGAGGCCATCTCTGTTGAGGATACAAGGAGCGTTTCTCCAGGTTTCAGCATGTCAAACCAGCTGCCCCTGTGAGGCAGGATTATATAGACCAAATGCCTGGTTAGAGTGTTCCTCTCTTAAGTGGCAGCATGACCCATCCCTAGCTCCTATTAATCAGGAAACTTTTCCCTTTCCCCCTAAAAATTATCAGGCAACATTGACAAACTTTCTTCAGTATGGTGTTTAAGTTACAAGCTCCTGAAAACAAAATAATAAGCCTTAGAGTTTTGAAAGCACTCTACAATTATTACATTAATGCTCCCTACAATATATTAAACCTAGGATAAGATGTGAAGACTCAGCACAACAGTATGCTACAGAAGGTAAAAAACTGCTCTGCTGACTGCTTGGTACTGCAAGTTTAAATCATACTCCAGTGTCTTATGCATGAGATTTGGGAAAAACACAGAGTATATATTTATTGTTGTTCCTCTCCACAAACCATTATTGTCCTTCCTCTTCTCCCACTGAATTTAGAAGTCCTGCTTTCTTCCCCCAAAGCAAAATTAAGCCCTTGGTTGGGCTAAAAATAACTCTGTCTAATTTAGTATTTTAGCTTCAGAGTAAGTACGTTAAGGAAGGAATGCCTGAGTGGCTTTCAAAATGAGATAGACTGAATTGACTAGCTCTCTTCTGGGGCATGTGTGTCTTTCACTAAAAAAATAAAATTGTTTTGCCAACTTTTTTCCTCAGCTGTAACCGAAATTACTGCGGATTAAGTGTTCAGTCAGTTTATGGCAATTCTGCCCAAAAATCCTATTAAGCAATAATAGGATTTGTTTCTTGACTGCCAGTTTCTGTTTTGAAAATACACCCCCGTGTGCTCTGAATTCTCAGAACAAATTTTGATTGATTTGTTTCTCATCTTTCTCCTTTGAAAATAAAATTCTTGCTCTTTACCATTTTAAAGCATTTTAAGAGGTGATTAAACTGCAACCACTCAGCTTGTTTTTCAGATGTATAAAGTTTTGCCCACCAGGGGCTTAAATTATATGTCTAACTGCAACCAGAAACTATCCTACTTGCAGTTCTTGTCCTTAAAAGCAACATTCACTACAAGTTACTGAAAGTGGTTTATCTCTTTATTTGTATTTTAGAAATACTTATCCTAGAATAAAATCATCTACAGAAGTTTTATTTTTTATATGTTCCATATATCAAAGAAGATGGAGGGTCTTTGAAAAAGAAAACTCCTGGAGTTAAAAGTTTTTGTGTAAGATAAAGAAGATGATAGTATCTACCCAGTCTAAAACAGACAGGATTTTTGCTTAGTGATTCTGAATGCTTATTAGGGACCACTTTGTGAGTGTGAAAACTAAACCAATTGCCTTTCTTAATGCTGAAAATACCATGCTTTAGCTTTCAAGAGGCTTAGATAGCTATTTCAATCCACTTTTATAGAAGGAAGTGAATAACAGAATTAATGTTGTATTTCAGTTAGAAATTAAAAAAAAAAATAGGAGGAGGAAAGTGAAAGAAGGAAAGAAATGTTACTTGGAATGATAAATGTGCATTCTTCCACCAGTGCGTTTGTCAGCCAAAACAACTTCAGTCCAAGAGTTGAGACTTATTCTGCAGATGTAGCAGCAGGGTTACAGACACAGCAGTTATGGAACATCCTTACTTGAAAGATGTGATTTCTTTGATAGATTTTCAAAGTATATATTAAACACATAAGAACTTCACAAGTAAATGAAGTCCATATTCCTTATACTGATTATATTAAATTCCTGCACCTTAACCAGAGTTCCTTCATGTGCCTCCTTCACTCTCTGGCTCTATGAAGTACTGAGCACCGTCTGTGTCTGCAGAGGTCATTACTACTGAAAGCGGATGATGAGTATCCTGTGGGACACTGCATTGCAAGACACACTGTTCAGATTTCTCAGTAATTCACTGGTCAATATTTTGCGTCAGAGTAGGACATAATCTGTCCTCTCTTTTAGCTCTCTTTATCCTGTTCTTTGACCTGTTCGCTAGCCAGTGGTTTGCTAGCCAATAATGATTTTGATGAGAGTCTCCCTTTGGACTTACGTGTTCTGTGCATCAAACCTCTCATATCCTTACTCAAGGATTTTTTTTTTGCATCAGAAGGTCCATTTTTCTCTAATTAGCTGTTGTGCAGGAGGTATTTCTTTCTTATGAAATAATCCTGAATCAGCAGCTGACTACTTGCATCAGAAATTATAACAGACCCTTCTCATCCCTGCACAGGGATGAACTGAAGGAAATTTGTGGCCCTCTTTGTCTTCTATATCTTACTTTTTTTTATTATGTTTGACATTTCTAAAGCTAAGTCTTATTACAGGCTATTACCTTGTGACCGTGAGCTGAGAAGAGTCCTTATAAAAATCAGAGAACACAAACATATCTGTAAATGCAAACACAGAAATTGTGAACATGGGAAAGCAAGAAAGCATCTAATGAAATATTAGCACATTTCTAAACTGGTAAATAAAAGATGAAATAGCAGATGAAGGAGGAAAGTTAAGTCAGGAACAAACAGGGATCCATCAATGCACCCTAAATATTTCTACAGTTTCGAACAAAGAGACTTAAGGGTTATTCTTTCTTCTTATAAATTAAAAGTCAATTTCTTTGCTCTCAGAAAAACACAGAAGCTAGCAATTAGAATCCAATAGTAGAAAATTTTGAAGAAGTATAAAGGGAGGCACTTAGTCTCTCTCATTAGCTTTTATTAACAACCTTCTGAGTTTGTGAAATCGGTGTAACAAGTTACAAATGATGCATGAAATTAAAAATTTCTGTTTACCCTATAGAGTTTTCATCCATGGTTGGCAATGTCCTGCTGCAATATATGCAGTAATAGGTTGGCAGACCTAGACAACACCTCTCCAAAAAATGTGGTTTCTCAGCCTAAAAGAAACTGTTAAAATGTTGTGGGTGTTTGGTTTTTTTCTTCACACAAACTATTGTTTTTCCTTTGTACAGGAGCAAGTATCTCAAATTCATTCCAAAAGTTTACCATGCCTCTCAGTGACCTCATGAAATAGGTACACCTCAGAAACTTCATGCAGAGTACAGGCTGAAGGGTACTGCACAGTAGCAAGCGTCAGGCTGATGCTCACATCAGAAAATGAAACAAAACAAAATCTAATATTTGTGACGTACTGTCTCCCTAGACTACACGTTAATCATGTCCATAAATCCAGGGCTTACTAGGCCAACACTCAGCAAAATGGTTCTGAGCCTTCTTGGTAGATGACAGTGATGTTTAAAAGAAAGATTTCCTTTGATACATTGCATAGGGTTTTAGACAGGAAAAATACCTGTAGATCTTTAAGCAGTGCTTTCATGATAAGCATAATTTCTAAGAGACACAGGGTCTCAACTCACTCCCAAATTCAGCTGCACTGAATCTAATTGGTTTCTTTCAGTCCTTGCACATGCTTTCAGGCTGTCATCATCATGTCAATTGTGTACATTACGGGTCTTTCTATGGCTCCATGTTCATGTAGGAGATTTTATACTTTCTTTTTTTTTCCTTCCCACTGTTTCTTCTTTCCTTAATCTCCCTCAAGGTATTCCTTGCCAACAAACTAAGCATTCTAAATGAAAGATTTTCGATCCAGAAAATGTAAAAAAACTTTTTTTTTTTTTTTTTCCTTTAAGGCTGTTAGGTTACAGCCTCTTTCCAAATTGCTTCTGTGTTTGGAAACATTTTTATCTGAGCTGAAATTTTGCTTTAGAGTTGGAAATAGCTTCCTGTTCCTATTAGAACAGGATAAAACAATGAGATCACAAGGCATTATCTAAGTTATGAGGTCTTCAGAGGGCCAAATGATGCATAAAAAATAAGTATCAGGTAACTCTAAATTTTCCCCACCATTACTCTTAACTATTACTGCTTCTTTCTTGGGCTTTCTTATGCCTGAATTTGATAAACACATGGAGGCTTGGCAACAGTTTCAGTTTTCAGCGCTGGCTCTGACAGCTGTTTCCGTAACTGCAGTAGCCTCTCATCTATTTTTTTTGTTTTGGGGTAGCTGTAAATAAACCAATGAATATAAATCCAGTTATGAATAAACATAACTGTTTGATGTTCAGTGCTGAACAGTGAGAACTGTACATATGAGAAGACCCTGTTCATCTGCCTTGCACAAAACTTCTGGGTATTTTGTAATTTATTACATTTAGGCATAGTACTTTGCCTTCAACCATAATAAACTGAATCTTTTTAATCTTTAAGAATTTTTTTAAGTTCACTATAACTTTCATTAAGATTGTCCAGTGTATATTAACAATAGTTTTGATAACTTTGTAAAAAAAAATTGTTATACGTTTTCCAACCCCAATGGACAATAGCACCAAGTAACAAGAAGTGCAAAAAACATTTTCTGTGTGTATAAACTGTTGTCAAGGACATACTTTTCTTTCTTCCTTCCATGTTCCTTCTACACAAGACATTTACTTATTCTTTCTCTTTTTTTTTTGGTGTCCTATAAATTCCAGTGCTATACAACAAAATTTCCTTCTGTCAGATGACTCGGTATATGTATTTAACATGTGCTGAGCACATTATTAAATTGATATTAAATCCTACTTAGTGAAATCTTCTTACAAAGGAGAGACTAAACAAAATATAAGAAATCAGTGTATTACTGAAAATATATTTAAACTTCAGCTGGTGAAATCTTCAGATTCCAAAACTTACACTTTTAGTACATGCATTGTTACTGCCTACTGTATTTAATATAAAAATCTATAAACTTTCCTAACTTATTTGTGCATAACGATGACAGTGAAGTGCCATTTTTCCTTAAATTTAGTGGAACACAATTGATATTTTTATCTTTTACTACAAAAGAGTGCAGCCAAATTGTTAAGGGCAAACCCTTGATGGATTCCTTTTTTACCAAACTATTGAATAGCCAAAGTGCCTTGTTATTCTGAGTGTCTCGTCACTTTCTTGTTCAAGGGATAGAGCTGTTTTTAAAATTACTTTCCTTTGTGCGAGAGATGTAGTGCTGTGCAGCCTTTTAGTATTTATTTCTCATTTACAGTACTTGTTATGAGAAAAGAAAGCAAATAACAAAATGCATACACTTACTCCTGTAGAAAGCAATAACAATATTTCTGGCTGTATTAAATCTTTTATAGCTCTGCAAGTTCTCAAGTTCCTGAAGAGAAATAAATTCCAGTGCAATTATGCAAACTCATAAATACTTAGATACACTCAGACAGTAGATAGCTACATGTTCTGCTTTGGGTAGTCTGCTTCTGCTGCTTACGTTTCAAGGAAACTTTTGTGATCAAAGCAGTATACACATTCCAGCAAAAAGAAGATAAACCTTTTAGTAACAACAGCAGAGCTATATGGGATGTGCCTTGGTGATCAGCATCAATTGTCAGGTATCACCTGAAAAATAAAGTGTTGCAGCCAGTCAATTCACAAAATTCCTCAAGGCTATTAGGGAGGAAGAATGACAGGCAAGTGATCAGACCATCTTAAATATTTCTGTGATATCCATCACTGCTGTATCTTATTTCATTTAGGAACTCAGGACTTCCTCAGTCATCCCCTTCTGCAGATAACCACATTAGTTAAATGATTTGAGAAACTTATCAAACTCCACCTTAAAAAAAAAGTTAGGTGTCTTATGGCTGTTACATTTATTGGCTATTTTTCATTTTTATGATTGCCAAAAAGTCTCTGCTGTTTTTTTACTTAAATGTATACCTGTGCAGTTTAACAACAACTTATAGCTATGCTAGAACTATCATTTTGTTTGAACAGCTCTTGTACCTCAACTAATGTGTTTGAAGAGAACAATCATGTGCTCCTTATGCCTTCTTTTTGCTAAATAAGCTAGTCTTTTGGTATCCTCTTTTAGAAAGCATACTTCTTTCCCTATATTATTCTAACAGAGGTTTTTTGGCAATTTTTCCAGCTTGACTATGAGTGAACAGAACTATACTTAGTATTGTAGATGACGAACCATCAGTGCATGACAATTTCTCTCCACACATGCAGACGTATCTTTCTTGATGTATCCAAGAACTGCTGTCACCTTTTAGTAGCTACATTTCATTGCTGATGCCCTGTAATCACATCATTGATTCCATGCCTCCTTCACTTTAGGTTTTGGGTTAATTTTTAGCTAAAGCATATGGTCATACTTTTATATTATTGAGTTTAATTCCTGCTCTGTTATTCCAGACTTTGAGGCATAGAGGGTGGGGTTATATATGAAAGGTCTCCCCTCCAATATGATATTGTGATCTTCCTCTGTACTGACAAAGTCTCCCAACATTTTTTTTTTCATCAAAAAGAATTGCATCAACTTAGTACTCCCTTTATTTTTGTCCCTCAAGGTGATAAAAATACTAAAGAAGATCTCTCTTAAGATCTGACCCTCAAGAATTTCACTAGTAATCTCTTCCTGTTTTTGACACAGGTCAATTCCTCTTCTTCATATAGTTTTTCCACTACTTTATCATTCTTACAAAAAGCCTGTCTTCCTCATTTTAGCCTAAATTTTTCAACATCATACTGCATTAAATGCTTCACTAATGCCAAGATAGATGAGATATACACCATTTCGCTTTACTATAAAACTCAGTTATCTCATAAAGATACAAGAGTACTCTCTTGAAATAGTCTTCATAAACCCAGGTGGGAATTAAAGCATCTGAAACATACCTACATTTAACAATCTATTCCCCCCTTTCTCCAGGACTGTAAATAGATGCCTATATTCTTTTATCCTTTCTCTACTGAGCCTTAGTGTCCTATAGGTTTAAATTAACTGTCCACACATTGTCAGATGTCCTTGCTTGGAAGAGAAAGGCACCTTCTTCCTCAAGCCTTATGTTGCTTCCTCAAGCCTATTTTGCTGTAAGATTTAGGAGCCCTGGAGAAGAGAAGTTACACATAGCATGAACTCTTAAGTTTTAGTGACAACCTTTTTCATGATAACCTACTGGTGAGAGTGCTCACCTACAGAAAATAAGCCTAGGTTCAGCCTGAGAAAGAAGTAACATCTCAGAAAAAAGAAAATCTTTAATCCCCTTACAGTGGACAGGCTCTGCCTCTTCTGAAGCTGAGCCACTGGGAAGGCAGAAATCAATGAATTGCAGGTCATACTGCACAAAACAAGGCCAAGCTAAATCTAGCCACCTGTTTAGGGCTGAAAGCATAATAGAAAGATTCTGATCTCTGTTGACACAGCTTCTGTCTTAGCCAAATATCACTGCAGGTAAGGGAACACATATTTCAGGTAACTAGCTCTGGAAGCTCACTTTCATTCCTGTGCCTTGACTGCCTCCAACATTAGGTAAGAGGTGGATGCCCTCAGGTCTTGATCTCCCCCACATCCTATGGCCCATGTACTCCAGGAATTCATCAGTCTAACTTCAAGTGATAAAGCAGCAGCTGCCCCAGCTCAAGTCCTACACTTCCAGGTGGGAATGCTCTAGGAAGTATGAGGCTGTTGATTGATAGATTATTCCAGAGATTCCGCTCCATTAAGTACCCATTAACAGTAGGCAGAATGCCCCATGGGGTCTTCATTAAATGAAGACTGCTGATATCTATTTTTTTGATCTTTAAGTTTTCAAAAGGCAGATGTTTAACTCCAGAGATACTCCAGATATGCTCTGGAGATACCTAAGGGCCATTCACAGTCAATGGAAAGAGACATCTAAACTACGTGGTACTGCTTTCCTTCTTGTGTGGTTCTCTTTTCTTTCCAGTTACTTCAGTCAGTGGCATTTAGCAGGCAACAGGAGGTGGAGACTGTGTTGCTCCCATCGCCATACCAGGTCACAAGCAGTGCCTACAAAGGTACATTAACAGAGCAATTTTCACTTTGTCTAAATATTTTCTAAAGATATATATATTAATGAACTTCTAGTTAGTACATCAGCAATTTTCAAGGCAAAGTAAACTATAACAAAATTGATAATTTATTAAAATGCCCAATTTTAATTATTTTTTAAATTTTATGCTGAGGGGTTTGTTTGCAATTTTATGCTGAGTTTCAATATTGGTGAATGAATATTTTTGATGGTTTTAGTTTCATTTTAATAAGTTTTTAAAAAAGAAAACCTGAGAAAACAACTAAAAAAAAATCACAGAAAGAGAAAGCAAAAGTTTTTCCAACCATGTTACTGACACAGCATGTATAGATATTCAAAGAACTGATATCTAGACTCCATTGGCCACACTTACTGTACTGGGTGTAGGTGGCAAGTTTTTGGTAGTGACAGAGGCTGCAGTGAGAAGAGGCCAGGGGCTGCCCCGTGCTGGACACAGCCAGTTCCAATCCACTGCAGCTGGCTCCAGTGGACCCACCACTGACCACTGGCAGTCAAGCTGCTGGTGGTTGTGGGGAAACATGTTGACGAAAAGGTAGAAAATTCTGTGTAGCAGCTGTGAGAGAGGAGTGAGAGTAAACATGAGAGAAACAGCCCTGCGAACACCCAGGCCAGAGAATAAGGAGGGGGAGGACTTGCTCCAGGTTCTGGAGCAGATTCCCCTGGAGCCCATGGAGAAGACCCTGGTTGGAGCAGTTCATGAAGGACGGCAGCCCATGATGAGGGACTCTACCCTACTCTGTAGTAGGGGAACGGTGTGAGGAGGAAGGAGCAGCAGAGATGAACTGTTATGAACTGACTGCTACTCCCATTCCCCAACCCCCTCCACCACTCAGGGGGAGGAGGTAGAAGAGTCAGGAATGAAGGAGAGAAAGAAGCTGAGGCTGGGAAGAAGAGAGGGGTGGGGGGAAAGTGGTTTTAGTTTTTGTCTTTGTTTCTCACCATCCTACTCTATTCTTAATTGGCAATAAATCAAATTAATCTTTCCCAAGTTGAGTTTGTTTTGCCTGTGATCACAATTGGTGAGTGATCTCCCTGCCTTTATCTTGACCCACAAACTTTGTCATCTTACTTTCTTCCCCTTTCTTTCTGAGGAGGGGGAGTGAGACAGTGGCTGGCTGGGTGTCTGACAGCTGGCCAAAGTCAACCCACCACATCTACATTACTGGATAAGATATTGCTTTATATACTAGAATTAACTGGTTATAAAACTCCTCAGAATTAATACAGACAAGGTTTTTAATCCAGCTTTTCTTGTGTCCAGAGTTCCTGAAATAAATCTGGACCCTCAAAAGAGAGGGATATATTGGGGGGTTTTTTTAAATAAACTTTTGGACCTGCACCTCTGACTTCTCTCCCCTTCATTTTTCCAAGCCTATACATGCCCCAGAATACCTTTGGTAGGAATACAAAGATAAAAGGGAGGCAAAATTTGGCCCTCCAGCCATCACATTATAGCTATTACTACAAAGTCTAGTCATATATAAGCATGATGATAAATCCATACAGATGAAGTATTCTGTTTTACTTGTCATATACAGATGCAGCTTAAAGGAGTCTCAGACATATTTGAAAAGAGTAATCTTTCTTAGCTGTTTTTTTTCTGAAAACTTTTGTAACTGTAATTGTTGGGAATGGAAATAATAAAAAAATGCCATCCTGGACACAGTCATAGAAAAAGTGAGTCACTAACAATTTCTTTTTGTCTGCTAAAGGAAAAAATGTTTTATTAGTTTACACTTAATTCCCACAATCCACCTCTGAGGATCTGGGGATATTTCATTCATATAACTGAATTTCCTGTAGAAAATTCTGTCTAATCACAAAGAGTTCTTCAGTTTTACATAAGAGATAGTTTATGTCTTCACTGATTTACCTTCTCTAACTGAGGAATACTGGCATGAACCTGGGAAGAGAAGGTATGGGACCGTAATCTTAATTCATCTAAATATAAAGCCAGATTTTGAAGTTATTTTTATTCAAGGGCTATTCTAAATAGTTGGATATTTCAGTTACTTGGTCCTCATTTCACATCCACTAAAATTGTTTTGGCATCTAGAGGATTTTGGAGCATAGATGTCACATCAACAATTGCACATGAACCCAGGCTCCCAGATGCAACAGGGAGTCTTAGTTAAGCTGATTTTAAAACCAGTTCATGGTACCTGTCCCTTGCAAGTCTTCCCAACTGTACCAAAAAAGGTGGCCTAAGGTGTTTACTTGAAATGTACTGCAATGTCTGTGTGCAATCTACAATTCAAGGTCATCTCCTCCTTAGGTAGAGTGATCTCCTTGCATGGCATTTATCTAGATAAAATGTAAATATGAATATGCATATATTTATATGCAACATGTTAAATCTATATGTGTATGTTTTATAAATATTTATACATATATACATTTGTATATATGTATATGTAATATGTACATATACACATATGTATATTTGTATCTATGTGAAAATCAGTGTTGTAGTCCAGCGAAAAAGGAAATAGTAAATCTCTAGTCTTTGAGCATGCTTGATATACCGACTTGATTTCTGCATCCCCATCACATACCATCAGCCATTAGTTTGAAAACAAGCAAAACTGTAGGAATCCAATAAAGGACATGAAGTGCCTTTAATTTTGAACTAATTTGCAATATGTTTTACATTACTCTGGTATTTTTAACATAGTCTTTCATTAAAACACCCATAACAGCCCATCATTGTTTGACAAGTTGAAATGCATAGGAAGAGTATGATAGTGCAATAACAACTACTAAAATGTTTAAATGATTTATTTAATTTAACTTTTCCAATGAGAAGTGGAGGAAGATTAAAATTTTAGTGCTGAAACTGCTTTGGTTGGCACCATAGGGAAACAAGGATGAAAAAGCTGGGGATTGCAATCAGAAACCCATACCGAATATTTTTCCACATAAAACCAATAAGTAAAGACAACGAAGAAATAGTTTGGACATGATGCCTACTACAGATTTCATTTCCTAGGTCCATTCTTTTCAAATCAAACCCTTGTTAATATAGACATAGCCAACATTGCCTCTTTATTGCATTTTTACGCTATCTCATTCAGGCTAATGATAGCTGATTGTTTCCTATTACCTGTTCCTTTCAGGACGTACTCTTCCACAGGTTCTTCACCAAGGGTCCACTCTTCCCACTTCCAACTGTCCCATGTCTCTTTCTGCTCCATTTCTGGGATCCCAGTTTACCCAGCCACAAAGCATGAGCCAGCTCTAGATTCATCACTGTTAATTTACTTCAGAGGTAAGCAACCATCATCAGTGTAATGGAAACAGTGAGTGGTAACTTTCCAGTAGCTTCTGCTGGTAGGCTGCAGCTACGACTACTCACACAGGTGGATGTCAGACTCTATTGCATAGTGACTAGATCTGTCACACATCATGCAACTCTAATTACTTGCATGTTCTTGATCCAATTATTGTAGTAGGTGTATTTCCAAGCCCTCAGTTACAAACTAGATAGGTGACAGGATGTTCAACTTTTACTGGTGATGTAGAAGCCACATATTCAGCAGAAAGATGGAAAGAGCCTTTCTCTCTCTTTTATTCAGCCAGCAGGGTTTACGTACCGTTCATTTCCAACTGCACATCAGTCAAGCTCAGCTATTATACTTCAGATTAATTTTTCCATATATACCACTGTTTAAACTTACATAATAATGCTAAGGCTCTATATACTACGGTTGTTCTTATAGCTTTTCACAAACACTTCTCAATAATTAATCCTGTAAGCAGGAACTGCAGAATAAAGAACTTCTTTATTACTGATGTATGATCATGAACTTCATCATAGTAAAAAATAAGATTCTTGTAATAGGATAAAAAATAAACAATATTGTACAAGTGCTGTATCCACTTCATTAATAACTATTTCCTTGAATTTTGTAAAACATTCACATTTATCAGTGAAGTTTTGGCCAATGGTTTGGAAGAAAAACAAGACCAAAAACATTCCCATTGACACAACTAGTTAATGCCTATTTCCTCATTCTCTTTTGGGATATATCTTCTAATCCACATTCAATCCACTTAATATGTGCCATTTTTCTTTCATACCATTCTAGGTTCTTAATAGAAATGTTGTATAATAACTACAATGTGTTAAAGAAATTTAATTATCATTGTGTTAATAAAATATAAACAAGTTTGTAATACTTAGCATTTCAGTAAAATTACATACAGCTAGTTTAGTGCAATCGATTTTCCATAAACTCATACTGAATCTTTAATTATTATTTGTGTATACAGTTTCTTTTGTATGAAAGCACTACAATCATCCTGATCATTAAAATCACTTGTATCTAGTTTAATTTTTCATGCAATGGTCTGTATAACCAGTGATCTAGGGCTTTAACAACCCTGATACCTGCTGGAAGGACAACACTGTGGGGGACAAGAAACCTAGGAGATTTCTGGAGTCCACTGATGACAATTTCCTGGCATAGGTGATTGAGGAGCCAACATAGGTAAAGGAGGAAAGAAGGTGCTCTGCTGGGCCTGATACTTACAAAAAAGGAAAAGCTGGTTGTGGGTGAGAAAGTCGAGGGCAACTTTGGTGCAGTGACCAGTGAGGTGGCAGAGTTCAAGATCCTAAGAGGAGGAAGCAGGGCAAAATGAAGGACCACAGCCCTGGATTTTAAGAGAGCAGACTTTAACCTAATCCGTCAGCATTGCATTCAAGGTGGAGCCCAGCACAACTTGCAGATAAAAAGAGAAGGACCAGTTACTTGAAAATTAATCCAGCAGAGAAAAATATGGTCTATCAATTTCACTAAATATTTATTTTAATAAGATGAAGTAAAGCAAAGAAAAGTTACCTTAAAGGTGAATAAACATATAAATTAGGTCAAGAGAGACTTAAAACTATAAAATTCTTTAAAATCATGCTAAACTGAGTCAACAGCAGGCCCTGGCAGCAAAAAGGGCCAATGATGTCCTGGGGTGCATCAAGCACACCATAGCTGGCTGGTCACCGGAGGTGATTGTCCCACTCTACACTGCACCACTGTGCCCCTACCTTGAGTACTGTGTGCTGTTTTGAGCGTCTCAATATAAGAAGGACATCAAACTATTAGAGTGTGTCCAGAGGACGACAAAGATGGTGAAAGGTCTCGAGGGCAAGACTTATGAGGAGCGGCTGAGGTCACTTGGCTTGTTCAGCTTGGAGGAGAGAAGGCTGAGGGGTGACCTCATGGCAGACTACAACTTCCTCAAGGGGGAGGTGCTGATCTCCTCTCTCTGGTGACCAGTGACAGGATACAAGGAAATGGCGTGAAGCCGCACCAAGGGAAGTTCAGGTTGGACATTAGGAAAAGGTTCTTCACTGAGAGGGTGGTCGGTCACTGGAACAGGCTCCCCAGGGAAGTAGTCCCCAGCCTGTCAGAGTTCAAGGAGCATCCGGACAATGCTTTTAGTCATATGGTTTAGTTTTAGGTAGTCCTGCGAGGAGCAGGGAGTTGGACTTGATGATCCTTATGGGTCCCTTCCAACTTGAGATATTGTATGACTCCATGATTCTAAGTTAAACAGTGACTGACATTGACAGTTGAAAAAATAAACAGTTAAAAAGAACAGTTAAATCTACTACATATGGGGAAAAATTATGATTGAGGATGCATCTAACAGCATTTATAGTTAATATTGTCAGCTCTGATTTCTCAAGACAGTGTGAGGCTCCTGAGATTCAATATTTATCAGTATAAGGCATCATTGTTGACTTTTGTAGAACTTCACAGGACAACAAAACATTAAATAAAGATATTAAATAGCAATAAAAACAACAAAGCCAGTCTGTCTTATGCTAGACATCTCAAACTGCAGATGTTTAACCCCAGTGTGTATGAAGTTGATACCTCAGAGGATACATTTATATCTCCTGATGGAAACCTGTATTATTTGATTTACAAATTTGTTATATTTTACTATGAAGTCCTACTTCTCAGAGAGCAACATTTTAATGCTGCTTTAAAAGTAAACTCAGTGGCCTGCCACATTGGAACATTACCTGATCTTGAATCACTCCATGAATGCATATAAGGCTCTTTTCTTATACAGAAGTCTGGTTGCATCAAGGCAAACCCTACACACAGTGCCCACTCTGTGTTACAGTATGGACACCATAAGTCATGCAGTGACAGAATATTTCAGCATTCATACAAATACATTTCTTGTCTTAAGTCCTGAAGCTGCTGACAGGGCTGACAACTTGTGTAGAGGGAGGATACAATATCCCAATACACTAAGCAAGCATCAGGAGCTCAGAATAACAACTTTTTAACATAAGTAACAAGACAACTAGATGTGCAAGAGACTTTTCCTTCCACTGCTTTTCCCCTCACCTCTGAAACTCCTCAATCTCTTTTCATTGTTTAATTTTAATTGAATTAAAAAGCAATACCGCCAATTTAAATATCATTTAATCTCCTTGGATTTTTTTACTATGCTATTTTTGCAAATGATATCTTAATAAAAATCAATGTGATCAAATGGATTTCTTCCTATCATACCAGCTAATGTACTTTATGCATTTCACACCATCTTTTTTTGCATAAACTGCAGCCATTTCTATCATTTTCCCTGTATAACCAGCACATCCATATACAGATAATGTGAAAACAGTTTTTTTCTTTCTCCAGCTAGACAACATACATAGCATTGGAAATGAAAAGTAGATTCAGAATCTCCAGCTGTCTTTAAAACTGTCTGCACATCAAACAGAAAGTGCCTTTCAAATACATACTTAAGACTCAAATTTTTCTAGCCTGCAAACCCTTCAGGAAAAAGAAGCCCTGAATCTTCTTAGAACATCTGGAGAGGATTCCAGACTCGTTACCATTTAGGTCAATTCTCCTTTATTTATAGTTTGCTTTAGAAAAAATTGCTTTCCTTTCTCTCTCCCCCCTCTTACTTTCTTCTTCCTTGCCTTCTAATCCTTGATATTAGAGGTGTGTCATCCTTTTTTCTCTCCTTTTCATCTCTAAAAGTTATCTGTTGCCATTCTATCAGTCTGACACCCACATAATTCCTCAGGTCACATTATAAATATATTTCTAGCATAGCGCAAATACAGCCTGAAATGCCTGAAAGGTCTATGAAATACAGTCCTGGATACTGCTTCCTTATGGCTCCATGTGGTGTAAAGAGTCAAGATTTATAACATCCTCAGCCTGCAACTTTACTCTGCATCTAATGTGGTTCTCTCCTTAAAGAATCAGCATAGGAAATTTATAGTCTTAATCTTAGGAACATGACTGCTGCAGGGGTGATGAGAGACCTGGTGATGGAAAATAATGCTTGGACAGTGGTGGATCATATCTGAGAATATTAATAAAGTTAATTAAAACAAAAGCAAAGTGGCACTTCAAATTATTTTTCTTTCACAGTAGACTTTTAACTGGGTAAAGTTTATAAAGTTTGCCTATGTCAAGCTATGGATCATAACACTCAGCAGTCCTTAAATACTTGGGATCTGAATCTACAAAGTTATTTCTTTGGATTATGATTGTTTATTTCTTATGGGTTTTATAGTATGTGGAAGCCTTTTAGAGGAATTACTTCCAAAATTACCTGCATTCATGATTTTAAAGTTTTAATGAGAAAGAGCCCCCATTTCTCATCATTGTTGGCATATCACATCAAGAACAGCAATAAAGTTACCAGGTAATACTCCCAAGCATCAGTCTGTGCATCATTTAGGGAAAAAGCCCTTTGAAACAGCAGACTCAGTAAGATACATCCTCAGGGATCCTTTGGGGGTTTCTGAGGATTGCTACTGCTTCCACATGCTCTGGGATTTAAAGTCCATCTGGGTGCTTTAACTTGTAAGGGTCAGCCAGATGCTCCACCCATTCTTATGCCAATGCTCTACAGGTATCACCATTTTGACAGTCTTTGGCTGCTCCCTGACTGGAGTGAAGGAGTTTGCTCAGGTCTTGGCATTATACTGAAATGAGGAAGGAGTCGGTAACAATAAGTTAATTAGGGACAGACATGCAGGCACTTCAGAAAATTTTAATGGCCTTTTATTGCATCTTCAGATGCCTTGGTACCAGGAAAAATAAGCTGAGTCACAAAATCATTAATAAAAAGTCATGGTAACAACTAATGATCTGGAAATGTTTACAGTTAAAGTGGATAAAATTCCTATCTAGAAAAAACAAGAAAACACAAGCTAGAAAATTTGCTTACTGATACACAACACACAAATGAAACTCACCTTGGAAGGGTTCAGATTCAACACATTAAACGCAACTAGTTCGGCACTGAGGCACATAGGTTACTCACATAGACATCCTTGTAGCACCCTAAGTACAGTCACACCACTGGCAGGAACGGTACCTTGTGCTGTCCCTTCAAGGGCAGTGCAAGATGTGATCAGCTTTAAATCCATAAGATGCACCACAGATGCCCTGCTGGTAAAACAAGTCAATGCTGTGTTAAAACACTACAGATTATAACCACATAGCATTGCTTCGGTAACCACAGAATCACAGAATGACAGCTGGACAGAAGGGTTGAGGTGGGAAGGGATCTCTGGAGGTCACCTGGTCTAACCCTCCTGCTCCAACAGGGTCACCTAGAGCTGCTTGTCCAGGACCATGTTGTACAGACATCCTTACTTGGGGCAACATAGTTGAGGAGCTGTCTGAGAACAGGAAAAGAATAAACCAGTTCCTTCTGAAAGCTTGTTTTGCTATTAAAAAAAACAAAAAAACAAACCCACAACGAGGTCAAAGACCTTGTGGGGGCAATCCAGTTTTTAGGATAAAATGCCAAGATGGGCATCATCATATTTCAATAGATGTGATCAATAAAATAACAGCCATGCCCCCACCAGCTAACAAGAAAGAAACACAAACTTTCTTACGTGTTTTAGGTTTCTTGAGAATGCATATTCTGCATTACAGTCAGATTGTGAGCCCTTTCTATCAAGTGACCCAAAAGAACTGTTTCAACAGTGGCCCTGGTTAGTGACAAACCTTTGAAACAATCACAGATAGTTCGTGCAACAGTCCTTGAGCCAAGCTGGACAGGGCAAGAAATGAGAAACGTGCTTTACGCTGCAGCCAGGGAACATGACCCCACCTGGAGCCTCAGCCCGAAAGACCATGCTCGGCCTTGACAAACAACTTTTGTGGCAACATAGCACCCCGGAAAGAATGGAATTAGGCAACAGGACTCATTTCCAAAAGAAGGATTACCTCAACCTGTTGGAAACACTCCTCATGCAGCCTAGGATACTTTTAGCTTTCTTTGTGGCAAGGGCACATCACCGACTCATGTTCAACTTGGTGCCCACCAGGACCCCCAGGTCCTTCTCTGCAAAGCTGCTTACCAGCTGGGCAGCCCTCAGCAAATACAGGTACATGAGGTTGTTCCTTCCCAGGTGCAGGACAGTTCATCCACCAAACCCATATCTCTCCAATTTAGCAACAAGAATGTTGTGGGCGACTATATCAAAGGCCTTACAGAAGTCCAGGTAGATGATATCAGTAGCTCTTCCCTTGTCCAGTGATGCATTCATTCCATTGTAGAAAGCCACTAGATTAGTCAGGCACAATTTGCCCTTAGTGAAGCCATGTAGGCTGCCTCTAATCACTTTTACTTAAAATTTAGATACAACAGGATTTCAAAAATAATGAGTCAGGCAAACTGAAGATAAATAAAAGTTTGTTGGTAAGCAAGCTACCAATGTAATGAGTTGTAATGTAATGTTTTGTTGGCTTCCATTTGTCAATGGATTTAGTTGAATTTTCATATAGACAAAACTTAGAGATAAAGGCCACAACTTTTATATGACATTGCTTGTCGCAGCAGTTTTAGGAATTTAGAAAGAAAATCCATATTTTTTATTATATACACAGCACTACCACTTTTTTATTCCTAGAAGCTATTAAAAGACATTCAAACAGTCTCATTTTTCATTTGAATGTCGTGTGTCTTCATAGTGCTAGTGTTATGTGTAACAGCAGACCAGGTTTTACTCTCACCTAGATTATTAGATAGTAGAAAGCATAGATTATTAGATAGTAGATTATCTGCATTAATTGCACTAACATTTAGCATTTGAGCCAAAGGATAAAAATGTATCTATTGAACTCAGTGGGCTGTTGATCAGCAGATTTAATTCACCATGTTTGGAAAAGTAAAGTTATATAAGAAAGACATATTCTATCTTGACTACTACAATGCATGTTTTAGGACGTACAAAGATAAATAATCCATGACACCACCCCAGATGTCAGAGGCAGATGGACACTAGAGATGCCTACACGTTGCAGAAGGTAGGCTGGATTCACTGTGGACCCTTCCTTGTTTCTCCCTGGAGAGGGGATCTGTAAACTATATTCAGTCCAGTAACATATACTTATTGGCCTATCATATGGATGACTTGTATCTCAGACATCAAGAGCAATTGGTGATGCCCTTCTGATTAAATAAATTAAACCATTCTAAAGCAGAAAAAGGACTGTGCAAGGAGGGAGGATTCTGCAATGTAGAGACACCTGTAGTGAATTTGTCCTCAATTTGTACCCTATTTACTAGGATTTTATGATGATTTTAGTAATTATCACAATCAATTACTTCAAAGGATCAGAACACAATGAGGGCCATTAAAACTAAATAAAAACTAGAGTGTATAATCAACAACAATACAGGCTTCAAGTAATTCACATTGTACTCATAATTACTGATGATTAATACACATTTTAAAGATTAATTACTTGTCAATGCTATATTAATATGCTAGGAGTTTTTGCTGATCTTTAAATTGCTATCATCACAATGCCTAAAATTATATGCATATTATATATTTTTTTTTAATATATGTTTTTACAAATGAAGTTGGAAAGTTACAAAATGCATATAGATCTTTGAAGTGCTCATAGTTCTACAGGTCACACTGTAATCACATACATTATTCCTTTTGGTTCCAAACATACATTTTTATAAAGGTCTGTACAGTGATTAATCTGTAATTTTCTCCTCTAGCTTATGCTCTGGTAATAGAGATTCTGATAAAAATATGTACTTTGTACTTCCATTCTAAAGGAAACTTCTACTGAAGGAAACAGACCTAGACCCATCCAGAAACTGCATAGAAACTATATAGAATATATCCTATAACAGTAAAACCCAAAGCTTGAAGGACCCACTGTCCAGTGTGCCCTTTATGACAATCAACTTTGCTTGGACACTCTCAGGATATTTTTACTTCATCAGAAGAGAGGGCTACCAGGAAAAGATCCTAAAGCAAAAGGCTTGGAAGGTGAAGTCATCAACATCTACTTTAGCTTAAAACATTTTCCTGCTGCTCCACGAGGCAAAATATCACATGTCCAAGAGCAGCAAAACGTCAAGTGCAATGGGAGAAAAACATTCATTAAGAAAAAAAATTGGCATTCAGATTTTCCCATGTATAATATGTTGGCAATTTTTTCTAAAGCTGGAGGTCTATCCAGAGTCTTTAATAATTATGTTAAGCTTCAGCCATCTACTTAGAAGTAGTGTAGTTTAATGTAAACACATAAAAATATTGCATCTCCAACATAAACTGAGTTTAGGCAGACACGAACAGGGGACCTGCATTCCTCAGAAATTAGACTACCAGGTCTGCCCTGTACTGTGACTTCTTATCAGGATGTTGATTAAATCATAAGGCAATCCTCATCAATGATGAAAGGAAACAAAGGTCTTCTTGATATATCCCTAAACTTGCCTGGTTTAATGTAGTCCCTCTACCCAGTCAATGCAGGACATTTTACCTGCAACCAAATCCAGAGTTCATTGATCAGTTCAGTAAGACATAAGCCGAATGATTTCCTCAGCAATCTGTTCTCATGGAAACAAATTCTCCTAAATGTACCAACCTAGAAAAATCAAAAGTAATGCAATTGCACATTGATTTTATTTTATGTCTATGCAGACACCAGGCAAAAATTTGAGAAAGATGTTGGGGTAAGTTAAGAAAAACACAAGATTAAAGTGTGCCAGTTTGTCTTTATTTTAACCAAATAAAGTTTATTCATGATATTTACTCATTCACAGTCCTTAGATGTCATTGCTGAAGTATCTCTGTTATTTAAAACAAACAAACAAACAAACAAATAGAACAAAGAAGGCTTTTCAGTTACTTATGTGAATGATTACAGTGATAATCTTTCTGGAATTAATACATTTGAATGGAATGAAATTTTTATAAAAACATTTCTACAAGTTCTACATCTGAGAACTACATCTGTTCAAAACATGGTTCTTGACCTGACCGGGATGCGCTATAGATCACACAAAAGCTCAAGGTTTTTGTTTGCTTATTTTGGGGAAGGTTTTTTAGTGAAGGAGAGGAGAGATTCAAATGAGGCAACTAGTAAAGAAATATCACATCAGTACCTTTACATTTAAGGGAAGAAAATTAACTAATTCTGCAAAATTTCCTTCTAAACAAGAACTATTGTGAGCAGAAACAAGACCACAGCCCATTTATATCATGGAGCCGTGGCAGAGTAAAAAGCCATTTCAATGTCCTTGAGCTTTGTACAATTTCTGGTTTTTAACGTTGTAGTTGAGACTGTAGAGCATAGCAAGGACTCTATAACACCACCTGACCAAAGACCCATGGGACTATGTATGGTAAATGCCCAGCACCAAACCTCTGTGCTTCTGTACTCTGTTGCTCTTTCACTAGCAATAATGGCATGTAGCGTGCAGTGTTAATGTAAAGCTTTTCTACTCACTTAGACTGGTTTGGGTTTTGGTTTTTGCTCTATCTGTTTTTGTTCTCCTGTATTAGCCACAGAAAAAGGAAAACACTGAGATAAAACAGCAAAAGAAATAGAGGCTTGTCCTTTTCTAGCTTTAGGAGAATAAAGGTTATTTTTCATCCAAAAATTCCAAATTAAAAAGATAGTAATACCTAGGTAAACTCAGCCTGGAACATTCTGACACCTTCTGACATTCTGAGAGGAACACATTGCTTTCCTAACCTCTCCTTACCTGGTCTCTGCAGCAGCAGCACAAGCAGCAGTAACTGCATCACCGAAAATAGCCACGGAGAGAACATACACAGCTGCAAGGATTATACATATGCACTGGAGAGAATTCTTGCTACTTGCAAAAAAAGGCATTTGATTGACATGTTTATTAATGAGTTGGACTTGCAGGAGGTTGGAAGTCTTGCCTGGGACAGGCAGATGTTAGGAAAAAACAAAAAAACAAAAAAACAAACAAAAAAAAGATTTCTGTTGCTTCTTTTTCCCCCTTTTCTCAACCTCATAATTAGGAACTCTCTCTTTTATAATGGATGAACAGGACAGTCACACTTATCTGTACCAAACATTGAAAGCCAGTGTTAAATCCACTAATGGTAATAAAATAAATAACTGTAAAGAAAATATCTTGCATCTGAAAATGAAGCAGAAGCTGAATTTTCTCAGACTTTGCAATTACTGACATAGAGATAAAAATTACATGTGGAAGTCATCCAAGAAACAGAACTGTTGCACTACAGAGGCATTTGTTTCCTTGTTGTACAGATTAGTAAACGAAACTATTGCTCAGTTAAGTAGGCCCAGCAGCACAGAAGACAATGCATGGATTTATATCTATTAAAAATGTACTTCTAGCATTCAAATTTCTTAAGCATGCTTTCACTTCGAGTGGTTCTTCAGGCAAAGTTTAGGAGCGATTGGCATCTTTCCATAAAAACATTAATACATTAACTTTGTGAACTGGTGAACCAGTGAGCAAGACTAATTGAATTAAAAAGGGACAATTCACTTAGGACAGGGAGAAAAATAGATACATTGATGCGAGGTCTATGCTCAGAAGTTAACTGACTAAGCAACTGACATTTGATAAGTATGAATTTAGCCATAATTTGATGAGCTAAATAAGGACCCCAGCCTTGTCTAAGTTACTGTCCCTACTCTGAGTCTAGTTTTTCACATTGCTAACTGTGAAGAATGAAGCAGCAGAACAAAGTTAGTAATAATGTTTAAAGTACTGAATCTATTCGGAAGTGATTCTGGAAAACCAGAAACATTCATACTTTACTAAACTAGTTTACCACTCGCTATCCAAGTTCTTCCTACTTCATGGATCAAAAAAGGCCATTAGTCAGGGAGTGGTAGACTTGGCCAATGATAACAGTATCATCCTGCACGTTCTTCTGCCACCCCAGGTTTGGCATCTTCCCTGCACATCTGGGATGCTCCAATGAGCTTCTTGAACTTGGCTCCCCATCAACACAACTTGGATCCTCCAGTCAGAATGTGTTTAAATAAACCTTCTGTCTGGTATTGCCAATACGTAGTTACTGAAACTGGATGAGCTATTGTTTAATCAGGAAAATAACTGTTTGATTCACAGACTAGTAGAAACTAAACATGACAAATATTCTTAAGGGGAATAATTTCTACCTATACTGCTGCTGGAGCTGCTGACTGGGAAACCCTTGAAATTCGATACCCGAGTCCACATATTTCTCTCTGTTATACACAAATAAATTATCAAATACTCTGAAAAGAATGAAGTATGTCCTCTTTCTATATACAGAAATGGTTTTTGAAAGCAAATATTTATTTCCTCTTCAGGAAAAAGAATTAGCTATTTAGGATGTCTCCTTAGCCAATTCCTTTTGATAGGTCTAAAACACAAAACCTTTCCCCTACAGATGCACAGGACCATCCAACCATGCCGATAATAGGTATAGCATCAGCACTTGATGAACGTTAGTCTCCTCAAAAGTTGGCAAAATGAAGTTCTGGAAATTTAGCAGTAAAAATGTTACAGAACTCTTGTCTTGATCCAGCACAGTTAACCTGAGTTAGAAGCATAAATAAAGATCTTTGGCAGAGACAGTAAATTTTAAGCCAAATATCAAGAACAGTACAACTGTAAGGAGATTGAATGTCCCTCCAGGAAATCATTTGAGCTGCAAGAACTTTTTTTTTTTTTAAACTATATTTGGATTTGTAATACTGAAATTTCAGAATGCTTACAACAATGAACACACAGCTCCTAAACATTCTCAATATCCCATGAGACTGTTAATTAAAATTTGTCAAAAGCAAAGGAAGGTGCCAGATAACAGCATTCTAATAAGATTAATGCTAAAAATAGAACCAAATGTTTAAGGAACTGAATACCATATTCATATGATACAAGGAATGCTGAGGCTGTTACCTGAAGATCTGTTCAATGAACTCTTCATTTTTCATGACAGAAGTTATTAATAGATAGCCATTAGTTCTTCTTACTTTACCATTACCTTTTTACACCTTTAATCATTTTTGTTACTTATTATTACTTCTGTATCCACTAAAAGGCACTGTTCCTACAAAATCATGCTCATCTGCTTTCTGACTTTCTACATCAAATGGGATTAATCTTGAATGGAAACAATGAACACATACTCAAATATTAGCGATTTGAAGCTGATAATTATATGTTAATAGAAACCAATATCTGTAATGAAAGTCATGTCATCTCCCACAACATTTTCAGATAGTGTTACCTTGATTTTGCCTTAGAGGACACTTTCCTGATGCTCCTCATTCAGAGGAAGATCTCTTAATACATTCTTGCTGTTAACAGCTGAAAATAATACAGATCATGGCATCATACCACCTCTCCAAGCAACAACCAGTAAGTGTTCAAGGAAAGGTATGATTGAAAGGAGCCCTGATGATGCTGAAGAGAGGTAAAACAGAAAAAGATTGTTGCCCATCACTTTTGCAGTCCCAATGAGAAATAATGATTATAGTTTTGTGTCTCCACGTGAAAAAGAAGACATTGCCCAACACAGGTGTATTTAATCAACAGAGCAGTCATTTTATTTCAATACTGAGCTATGGAAGCTGTTTAGGATGTGAATTAGTCTCCCATCAGATGCATCTCTGTTGCTTTATAGTTGCTCAACTTTCATCACAATTTTGCTTAGAACAAGGACTTTTTCCTGTATCAAGACTGTAAAAATAATTTGTTGTGTCACAGCAGTGGTCAATAACATTCATTAATGTTTAGTACATTTGTCAGTCTGACACGACCAGCAACTTCAAATGAAAATAATCAAATACATAAAACAACATCTTTCCACATTTAATGTGGACACAAATAATGGCATCAGCTAATGCTGAGAGATAGAAAGTCAACAACATCATTAATTTAAAAATTATATGCAATGAAGGAATAAAATAACAGATAGATTTGAAATGGAATATCAATCTAAAGCTCTTCTAATTACATTGACAATAAAGCAGGGCAATGGTGAGGAAAAATGTATATTTCTGAAGTTGTACATCATTATGGCAGGCATCTTTTGCACTGGTACAAACTGTTTTGCACATAGTAAAATATAGCTTTATCTTCTTTAGCAAGAAATACTTGGAAGTAATTGCAAACAGTTGAGGTGAGGTCACATAAATCTCCTTGTGACGGGGTGAGGGGAGTTCTGAGTATGGGGGCCTGATCATTTACATTCAGAAAGGCCCAAAGGAGTCTTGCCTCTGAGGTCAGTAGAAACAGGAGTAGTCCCAAGGTCCACTACACTAGAGCTCTTCAGAAAGTTACTGTGCATTAGGCCCTATACTTAAACAATTTCTCATTTTAATTACCTACATTGAAAACATAGAAGCTGAACCTTAATTAACATTAATCCTGCATCAAATACTGATAGGGCTTATCAGTAATAAACAGCAATCAGCAGTAAATGAGATTACTTTAGCTGCACATTCTGCCAGCAATGTGAATTTTAGGTGCACAATGAATGACTTAAAATCAAAATACGGTCCAGGACTCTCCAATTAAACAAATTCTACTGTTATTCTTTTAAATTACTTGCTACAACCTTGTACATATTACGTTGTGCAGGTGCTAAAGAGAAGACTGAGAAATTTGAATTATAAGAAAGCATCTCCTTTTCATTATGCAAGTTCATACTAATTATTTTTATAAAAGATGGCTTTTTTCCTGCAGCTAACCTATAGCTTTTTCTGTTATTTGGCCTAATTGTTGTTGGTGGTATAATCATAGATGTACAAGCCCTCTTGATTTTCAAAGACCAGGAAAACAAAAGCAAAATGCTATCAGCAATGTTATGCAAGGGAAGGCAGAGTTCGCATACAAGTAGAGTTATATCTCAGAAAGGGATAACGACTGTCTTTTTTAAAAAAAGAGCACTGTCATTCTAGGATCTACTAGTCCTGAATCCTTAAAGGAAATCTAATCCAGTCCTCTGCAAACCTTCTAAGCATTTCCTTTCTGCACTGGTCTGACTCATGTGGATTTTAAAAAACAATAAAAATATCCTCCACATTTCTCCTAGATTAGCAAGACAAGCATCTGCTTTTCTGCTTTCCTCTTGTAATTATATTAGTGCTTGTAGAACCCATGTTAAAGCTTCTGGATGTTCTTTTCCATGATCGCATGTGTCAGACAGGACACTCAAGAAAAGCCATAGCAGACTACATTTTTGCCAGAACCATGTGGTTTGACAGATCATGTTACACTCAAAATCTTGTTACAGACAAAAGGGAACACACCATATATATGAAGATAAGAATTTATTGTTGAATAAATTATTCCAGTTAATGTTTTAAATATCCAATCAAGCAAATCATCTAATTAATAAAGAAAAGCTTCTTTAGTAATACCATTCAATAGCTATACAAAGCTTTCTCTTCCTAAATGTTTTGCTCACTCTGGATCCCGAGGTTGGCAGTTTCATTCTTTCTCAAGAAGACTGGGGAAGGGTTAAAAGGAGTTATCAACATCCTGAGGTCTGAACTGGGAGTTTGATCATGGTGATGGTGGCGGGGTCCTTTTCTCCTCAGTCTTGGTGACCATTTGGGTCATTTTTACGTTTACTTATCACAATTTGCTTCCTTCTTGTTGGTTCCCAGCTACAGTTTGCACAACACACTCCCCCACGTGCAATTAGATGTTGTTTGATACACAGGGACAAACCTAGGATTAATTGGATTCACAGAGCTTACACCAAACCAGGTGAGGCTATGGTCACTTGACCACCATGCTATTGTTAAAAAACGCTGAAATCAACTCTGGCCAAGGCAGACCTACACAAGTCCTGAGATCCTGCACTCCCAGATCAATACAAAGTCTATGGCCTTTTTTTAGTAATGGCAAAATTATATTAGTCAGGCTACAGTTGTGAATGTGCTCCTGCCCAGCACTGCCCAGTGGAAAATAATCTATTTATATGCTACCTGGGGGCACCTCAGAAGAAGTGCATGAAGGTTGATGTTGTTTGAAGAAGAATAGTTTTCTTCCCCACTGTATAATATGAAATTAAATTGGTTTAGCAATCCTAAAACTTACCTTGCAAAGGATATTGCACACACCACAGTTCAAGACTTCATTACCTCAAAATGTCAGGAAAAGTCACGAATTCTCTCATGCCCAAAAGATAAAAACTGAAGCTGGTGACATTATGAAAACCTCCCTTGTGAAAATTAGACAACTAAGGATCTAACCTTGCATTCTCCTCAGACCAGTTGACATCATAAGGATGAGGACAGGACAAAATCAGAAGAAAAATGTGTTTCTGTATATTAATGCTAATCCCCAAAGTGGCTTTCACCTCAACAAAAAACACAAACAGGGCAGATAACAGATGGTTTATTCTCTCCTTGAAGAAACAGTCAGTCAATAAATTTCTGATGTGCTGAAAGTTTGAGAGATATAGAGGTCAGTATCATTATATATGCAAATGGCTAATATAGAATATTGCATTGAGTATTCATTATTCTCAGAAAGTGATCTTTATAAACATTTTTCCATTAATGCAAAGCTTGTATTTATTCTTCTAATGTTCCATGGAAAAATATATTAAAGGATAAAACAAATGATTTTTAAATGCATAAAGGATTTATATAATGCTTTCTGCAACTTAGGGAAAAATTCTTCAAGTCATGTTCCCTTTTGTTTCTACTGCTATTTACAAAGATAAGCATTTATAGTCTCCATTTTTTTCATAGTCTAGCCAGTGGGATAAAATGTCATTAAGTTGTTGCTTTGAGATGAATGCAAGCACGTGGATTATTTGCCTTCTTGAAGAGATGCAGCTTCTTGACAAGGGGTCCAACATGCAAGAACATAAATAATAGGGAATCAATCACCTTGAAAACTACTGCAAGTAGTAGTGTGTTTACTACCCTTTAACACAATTAGCCCTCCTGTCTCTTAGTTCTTACATATGGTTAGTCAAACATATTTACCATGTGAGGACAAGGTTCAGATGAACAAGTACTTAGACTTTTAAAAATTATGAACAATACATTCACACCCCAAAAAATAATGCTAAGTGGACAAAAAAGTTGCACTATTCCAGAAAGACAAAAATTGCAAACAGCTTGTTTCCTTTCTATTTGATTGCTCAGAGTAGGGTCCACTATTATTTTCCTGACTGCATTTCTGCTGCTACTGTCTTTTGTGTCAATCAAAGTGAGATGATGAGGCTAATTTCCTCCTCATTGTTTTCTCATGCTCACCAAGTTTTCCACAGAAATGTCAAAATTGTAAAGCACAGATAAACGTATTCACAAAATAAAAAGTATATTCTGTGTTAAACAACTATTTCTAGTTTTTTAACAACTTTTATGGCCCTACACACCTCAGACATGCCTTTTAATCAATAAAAATAGACCACAGTTGACTTGTACTTTTCCTGGGACTTTTCTTTGGCTAATGAATCTCTCCTATATGTATCAAGTCTCTTTCAATGAATATATAGCTTTTCAGCTTGCAAAGTTAGAATGCAATTTACACTTGGAATTAAACAAGGATTATTCCAAAAAATGGCAGTCCTTAAATTGTCATTCTCACTCAGCTGTAAAACATATACATTCACCAAGGATCACATGATTAGTCTGTCTTCATGAAGATTAAAATAAATTCAAATATATACATCAAAAAGCAACTTTGGGAATATAAGATTTTATCTTAGATAACCTTTCAAAATTCAGACCAGAAGCAGTTAGAAGATCTTCCTCTCCAAAATATTCCCTGACATGGGACAATAATAGCACCAAGTCTAGAGGAAGCACCTGTTTCCACAGAACAGTGGGATTATTCATTCTCGGAAACATTACCATAGAAGAGGAGGCTATGTGCATTGAAGAGCCCCCAGGAAAGTCTGAACAGTTACCATTAAAATAAGTCCCCAAATAAATGTCCTGTTGGCTCCACACATAAGTTGTGTTCAATTTTTGCCCATAAGTAGATTTTCAGTGTAACACTATCAACAAGGTAAGGCTGTTCATTGTAGCTTTTTCTCCTCTTTCTACTCTTTCTAGAAAACATCTTCATGGCAAAGGAGTTTTCTGTTGCTGCAACATGAGTCTCTTCTCACCTTATTTAGCAATGTCAGAAGTAGTCCCAGTATTGCAAGTAGAAAAGAATTTATATTTTGGCAATGGTGAGTCTCAAATAGTTTGAAACCATTGGAGGCAACAGACTGAACCAGAGCAAACTACAACAAAACCAGCATGCAGCATGTCTTACAGTCATTGCTAAGCCTAAGAATGTAGGAAGAGATGCTGATTAGAAATAGTTTTTATGGAAATAATTTAAAAATAAGTTGTACTTTCTTTGATACTCCAAGCAACTGTAGTTGGGAGAGTGGAAAGTTTAGTCAGCATGAAGGAGTACTTTTATTAGGATACAGCAGTAGAAGATAAATATCTCTGGTCAAAGATAGGGTGGCAGAAGTAGATGGTGGAAATCCTCATGTTATAAACCTAATGTATTTCACCAGTTTACCTTGTCACTTCTGAAATTCATACAAACCAGAAAACTCCAACTACATCTTGGGAGCTTAGATCAAAAAAACCTTGCTGATTTCTCCAAAACATCCAAACCCAGCCATACCTGTGTCACTCAGTTTCCCATGATTCTGATTGCTCAGCCCTCCTATTCAGTGCGGAGTTACTCATCAAGTGGCTGTAGGCAGTGGAGGACAGAAGGCCATTATTTTACATTATGGATATGATACCAGCTAGGGTAAAAGGGTAAATCCAAACGGTAACTTAAGCTGGAAATTACACAGCAGAAGACCATTTCTGGGGTTTTCTAGACAACAGCCAAAAAACCAAGACAGATGGTAATAAAAAAAAAAAAAAAAATCCCATCACAGATATGTCTTATAGTACATACTATATGGGAAGAAATACGGGATAGAATAAAAATATTACCCTGAGCACTGACATTCTTACTAAGACAAACTTTAATATTAAAGAAGGGACTGATACGGGAAATTGAAATATAATAAAATAGTCTGCAAGTCAAAAAGTTGTTGTCTGGTAAAATGGACAGAGATAGTATGTCTGAAAAAGTGTAATTTCAAAGATATTCAAGGGAATGTCAGGAGCAGAGTTTGAAAAATATTTTTAATAATTTTTGCTTATCATAGGTGAGCTTAAAAGACTGATTCAGTTTTCAGCAGCTGTGCTATTTACTGTTTCCTCTATTCATACCTCATACATAGGAATAGATCTCAAGGGCATCATCCTGAATCTTTTAGTGCATGTGAGTTTCAGTACTGAAATTCTAATACACAGAAGACACAGTCCTGATGAAATGGTCCCATTCTCTGAAACAGAAGTTCTTATGAAGGATGGATGTGAAAGCAGATGACAAGCTAGCTAATTTCCTAGCTAATGGTAGATTAGATTTTTAAAGTGGTGTGATCTCATCTTATTTGCTCATGTACCTCTGCATGCTAAAATGAGATGCCAGGTGCAAATCAGATGCCTAAAGATCTAACCATGCAATTTTATATGAAAGGACAATATTTGATGGTTTAAGCAATTTCTAATTGCAGCAGGAATACATTGAGATTGCCTGTATCTGAGGCAGACTCTTTCCTTTTCCAAGCTTAGCAAAATGAGGACATAAAAAAATATTAAAAAATGAAACTTGTCTAGCTAACTTGATAATAGCTGATGAAATGAAAAATTTGGTTAAGTGTAATGCAATTAGACTTCAGTAACATGCTTGACTTGGTACTGCATGACATATCGCTAGGAAGCCAGAAGACCAGAAAATCACCATGGTACACATTACACACATTCAGCTCTGAATAACCAGCAAGTCTCAAAGTATGATTAATTCTAGAGTAAAGACTCCTCCGTGAGCAGGTGTGCATCTTAGAGATCCCGCAGGGATTAGTTCCTGATTCTACTCTCTAAGGTTGTTAGCAACCAAAACACAATGAAATCCTTACTGGCTAAGTTTGTAAATGACACAGAAACAAAATACAGAAGAGAACAGGTAATAAATAAAGAGCAGTCTTCATTTTTCAGTCAGGAGGCTAAAACCAAACCTTGCATGGCATTACGGCAAAGTTTAACATTAATGGAGGAAGGACTTACAGAATGGAGAATGCTAGTAAGCAGTGTCTCTGAAGAAGGATTAAAACTCATGGTACAGAGAGTTATTACTACCTTTGTATTTGCTTTAAGGTGAAAGTTACTAAAATGCTGCATCCAGCTTTAGTGTTCAAAACTCAAAAATAACTGGAGAATGACCAATGGACTAGAAATGTGAGGTGAAATAATTCTATTCATTTGTTCTTCTGAAAAAAGAATCATTTGTGTTACCTTGTTTAGGGTTTATATATCAGCATGTGCATATATATATGTATATATGCTGCATACTGAATTGATAACACTTTGAACTTAGTAGTGATGACAGCTGAAATTTTTTTACAATGGTAAGAAACAGTCATCTTGGTAAAAAACAGTTATCTTATTCCAGTGAATTGATTAGTTAGACACATTGATTTCAATACTTTTTTTTTTTTTTTAAGACATATTTGTTAATTCACATAACATCAAATCAAGTTGTTTCTGCTCTTTTATTTTGGGTATTTTGTTTACCAACCTAAGATTGAAACTAAAAGAAATGGCTATGAAAAGACAATGTTCTGTAGACCTACTGGAATTTGCCACATTGATTTGATCCACAAAAAAATTAAAAAAAAAAAAAATATTTTGAACTTTCATCTTTAGTACAAAAACAATTTAACATTTTAATTTTTCAGATATATCTAATTATTAACAGCATGGAAAATATAGATAAATTGGATTCCCCATTGATAAGAATTTTAAAATAAAGAAGAAATATTTTTCAAAAAGGTATCTTCTAGTTAAGTCTTAGGTCCCAGACTTAAAAAAGATATTAATTCAGAAGAGCCTTATGCCTTTCAAAAAGTTAGAGTAGGTCATGGTGGTTCTTCCTTTAACTTAAAAAGGAATTTTTAAAAAGTAAAAGAAAAACGTACCAGTTATGTTGGTACAGAACTTTTCCTTTATTTTTCTTTAAACTTTTTTTTCATGGTACCATGAAAAGAGAGAGGCCATGTACCATCAATTAGGATTATAATGACATGTCAACCCATCAAGGCAGCAAGAAAGGAGAAGAAAGGCAGGCAGGCACTGTCTCTTCTTCCCTTATGAAATATGGATATTGTTTTTAGACTCCCTTCTGCAAAGCTGACTTTGGAGTCAAATTGTGCTGTCTCTCTTTTCCCAGTGCAATATAACTGAAAGGCCGAACAGATTATCTTAATTCTGTCTTTTCTTAACACTTGTGGTTTTACAACTGGAGAGCAAATGAGCCCTTGCAGATAATTATCCTTCTGAAACTCCCTTGCTTCTCCTACCAAACTGTTAAAGCTATTTCTGTATCACACTGTTGTCTTTTGTACTACACTTATACAAAAACATAGAGATGTCATAGGATCAAGAAAACACTTTAGCCATACTGTTTATACCTCTCCTATCCTCATTTTTAATCACAATTCAATTATTTTACGAAAAATTTCCAAGGATTTCAGCCAACTGAAGATGCAAGCATGAAAAGTTTCAGACAAATGGTTGAAGTTTAACATCATCAGAAGAAACTGGAAGACAAGACTTCCAGTGAAAACTGTTGGACAACACTATGAGCCTTATTTCACTGCCACTGTAATAAAAACTACAATCAAAACATCTTCCAAGTATTTGAAATAAAATATTACAAATAAACAACCCTCAAATGCTTTAATGTTTTAAACCATCATTGATTGTCTTTATTATAGTTTCTACTGTAAGCCTGAATACAACAGCCAAAAATTCAGGATTTGAAATTTCTTTTATGTTGTTGTTTTTATAAGAACTTCTTTCTTTTCTTCCTACCACCTGGCTTAAATAGTCAATATTCAGTACTATAGATCCATAATAAAGACAATTATGACCATAATCTGAATTACTCTTTCTTAATGATTAGTCTTCAGCATCACAAAACATATTACTTACTGCTGTTGTGGAAACAGTAATGGATCTAAAACTTTTTACTGAGTCTCAATAATATTTAACTCTTATATTTTCACACCTTTTTCAGGGCAAAGTGACTAACACAGCAGTCAACTACATGTGGTTAATGGTTTTATTATTGGCAACCACTCTTCAACAAGGTCCTACATCACACCCAAAGAACTGCCAATATTCATGTCCTGCCCACTGAACAGGCACAGTCCCAGAAGAAAATGAGAAACATGGTTTGAAAGAGAAAAAAGCAGATAATATCATACAGGGATAGCTGCAGCAAAGTTAGATGCCAGGTCCTCAGCCCTTCCATTTTTTAAGAACTCAAGCTACAATAATGGTGAGTCCATCTTTGTTCTTTCAAATGGGAATATCAGTCTTGCCCTGTGTAGATTCACCCTTCAGATATAACCTCTGAAAGACTTTCATGTACTGTTCCCTTTAATCAGAATTTTAGCTCACCTTGCTGTAACGAGCATGGCACATTTCATTTTACATATGCAACTTCAGCCTTCTTTGCAGGAGTATAATGCCTGTCCAACACTAATTATTATTTCTTTGTATTATATTCCTGCCTGCAGCTTCTGTCACAAGCTATGATCCCATTGTAAGTAACACTGTCAAAACACAGAACAAGATGGTGCCTAACTAGAACTTTAGAAAGAAGTTTACAAGCTCAGTGTAAGATGGGATACGGCAGATGGATACTGACTGCCAGGGGACTGCATGGAAATAATGAGACAGTAATTATTAGTGCAATGGGGACCAGTGTTGTAAAATTCAGGGTGCATTGTAGGAAAGGGAAATTCAAGAAGAAATTTAAAGGAAGGAGCTTTGGGGGTGCTTCTGGCAAAGTCCTCTGAAAGGCAGCAAGAGAGAAAAGCTACTAGTTAAACACAGTTATCTCTTGGTTGATAGGGCTGAGGTTGAGGGCTGGTCAGAAAAGAGGTTGATATCTATACAGATAGTGAGAAATAAGTATGAGAATGATAAAGAAAATCTGCCATCTTAAGTTTCATGCAATAGAAAAGAGCCAGTGGATTACAGGACAGGAGGGACTGACAAAATCAAAGTAGAAAACAAGACAAAATTTGTCAAGTCCTGAGACATGGAAGTACTGGAAATTAAGACACCAGTTGCTAAGTTTTACCTATAGACCTATCAGCTTGAGCATTAAAAGCAAAGCAGCCTCATCCCAGCAAATGTATATGTAAAAGCCTGAGCAATCAGGTAAATGCCTGCTCAATAACATGGAGTCATAAAGGGAAAAATCTCAAAACCAGATTTGCTATCCAAACTCACACCTCCAGCACACCACAGAATACTGCCTAACACAGTTCTTTCCTCATGCAAGGCACTCCCTGCTTTACGAACTGCTGATATCACTTTCGTCTAGCAACTGGTTGGATAGGGAGTGACATAAAACTGGTGGACTGCCTCATCCCTTCCCACCTTTTGCAGATGATGGGGTCCTTTCTGCTTCATTGATTTCTAAGGTCTATAAAGTATTTCTGGATTCTCCATCAAAGATTATATCTAGACTATTAAGCAGCCATCCCTTACAAACTATTGCAATAAGGATCCAAATGAAATTTTCTACAGTTGCTGCCACCTCCAGGACTCATAAAACTTTCCACATGTCCATGCCTCTTCCCTCTCCTGCAGCCTCCCATATTGACCCAAAGAGAGAGAAAATGCCACTACTGCCTTTAAAATAAAGTAATTTTGTATTATTTCTCTAAATTTTCCTGATTCTATGGGTAAACTGAGTTAAATATAGTTTAGCCTGAAATACTCAGGGAACAACAGTGGCCTAACTTCTGGCAACAGTTGTTTAATTTTTGTATTATATTTGAAGTGGTAACTGATGGTAGCATATAGCCTAGCCTGAGGCTAGTACTTAAAAACTGGGTATATAGTAAGTGCAGAGAGTAAATTCCAATGATAGTTTAGAATAGGCAACATGGACCGCGTTGATCTGTAGCTGAAGAGTTAAGCACAACTTTGAACTGAAGGCAGTTGCAAAAATCCCATGTTATGGCAGAAATTATGCATTGCTATCAGGATTGCATAAATTTATTGGAAGTTATTTTGTGATTGTCTCCAGCTGATATAGTAACTTGGCAGTAAAGGCAGGCAATAGAAGGTTTTAGTAGCTTTAACAGCTAACACAAAGTAGAACAGAAAAAGGCAGAATAATGACTTACATTTGAAAACCATCCTTGCAGAGTAAGGCAATGATGTCTCTGACACATCAAAGTGCCGGAATTTCAGAAACGTCTCTCTGTTTAGAAGTTTGGGGAACATACTTTGCAAAATAAGAGTTCAGCTTAGTTTTTAAAAGAGTCTTGCCTAATTAAAATGAAAGTTGTGACCCTTTACAGTGGAATTTGTTGGTATTTGTTCTGAAGAGAGAGAGGGGAAGGTTCCCTTTAGTTTATGGTAAGTATGAGCTGGTTTAATCTACTTGTGTAACTTCTCTGTCTCCCTGAGGTGGCGAGATTCACTTCAAACTCCATTTCATTGAATGTGTCTTACTACCTATGACCTTATTTGTAGCATATGTGGCCTTGTTTCCAGGAGAGTCATTAAAAAAGAGAAGGTTATAAAGTGCTGACAGGTTCTCTGGGCTAACATTGATCCTATTAGTACATGTACCACTAAACACATAATGTCGTAGCCTATGCTGCTACGTAGGAGGATGTGCAATGCTGTTAACTTTTTTTATATAGCAAATAGTGAAGGAAAAAAACTTCCACTGGCCTTATCATAAGATACAATATTATTAATATCTCTCCATTAGTAAGATATAGAATACTAGTCATCCTCATAAGCAAGTCACACAATTTGCACATTCCAGTGGAATTAGTTTATCACACCAGTCTATATTTTTTTTGCAACATAAGAGGTAGTGAATGGACAAGAAAACTGCATCAACAGCAAAATGAAATTGAGGACTAGAATCAGCCTAGAATTTTTTTGTCTGAGGAATTGTTAAGAAAAGATAAATTACTGTCATATTCCAAACATTCCCATCTGTTTTACAGAAAGGTAATGTCTCTCTACAGATAAAATTTTCAGAATTTCTGCTAAAACAGTTTTTGCTGTTCTTTTGCTGTTACTCATCACCATTAACCACAGCCTGGATGCAATTTTCAGTGGTTAGAGTATTCGGAGTTTTGTTTTTGCAACAGTTTCTATGAGGAAGTTCATCAGAGCCTTGTGACTTTGGTTCAAAACCAACCAATTATCTTTCTTTTTTCTCCCATCTATCTTTCTGTGAAGGTCTGAATACTTACTGACAGTGATATCGGCTGGGTAACAACTGCTGACATACATAGAGTGAAGAGACAAATTTTGCTTTATTTACAGCACTCTGCTGCAAGGGAGTGCTAATTATTTTGTTTCAATACAAATGGGAAACAGCACTTCAAAAAGGTGCTGAATTCCTTCCGACTGAATTCAGAACTGCTGCAGTCAACTATAGGAAATTTGTGACTTGAAGAATGACAGTGGAGGAAGGTGACTATACTGAGAGCATTAGAACTAAAGGAATTTTAGATTGAAGACTCTGATTACTGGTTGAGCGATGAAAGGAGAATAACTGTCAGTGAAAGTCTTTCCCCCGCCCTCTGCCATTTTGCTAACCACTTAGAGTAATACTTCATACTAGTCCCTTGACATTTGGCTTTTTTCCAAGGTTATACTGTCATTCTTTCCTGAATCTGCATAAGCCAGCCAAGAGATCTGTTTTTACAAATATGCAGTTTAAAGTAAATACACCCCTAAGATGCAGTTAGTACTTCAAGCTCAAGTTATGAGCTTGAAAAGCTTCAGTCTATGTGAGAGCTGTGGAGGGACTATCAAGAGCTTCGCAGAGTGCTAAGATGAAGCTCCTAGCCTTACTGAGGGTGTTGCGTGTGCTTAGAGCTCCTAGACATCAGGAATCTGCATCCCTGCAGAGGGACTGAGTATGCTGTAACTTGGTGATGAAAGGCTGGGTATGGTTTTCGATGCAGCTGCTTCTAATGGAAGCAACTGGAAGTGAACAGGACAGCTGGACTGGTGAGAAAGATGGGATGGGACTGAGTCAGACAAGACAGTACAGATAAAACAGGCTGTAGGAAGAACAATCTACTACAAGAAATATTAACAGTAAGAAAAAAAGAAAGGAAGGTATTATGATTTTAACAGTGGAACACACATTTCTGCAGGTCACAAAAGCAATGATAGCTCTGCATTTTCTGATTTGTGGTGACCAACTTTGAGCTGTTCATATTCTTCTAACTTCGGAATTTTAAAGATTAATTGTTTATACAGTATTGGTACACATGAAGTTTTGTAGATGCTGATGCCTCCAATAAGTGGCTTGCAGACTGACTAAGTATTTCTATTCCAGGATTCCTTCTACACTGCAGAAATTACTTTGGCACTCCTATCTCCAATTTCTGTCCCCCATAATCTTTGCTCAAAACAATCTATTTGCTAATGAAGTTGAGTTTCAACCCTTTTAATAGCTGTTACAGTAAAAATAGTCACAAGGCTTTAGGCTATAGTACTGAAAACAGCTTCTTTTGTTCCCATAACAGCAGTTCAACCAGCTGCAGCATTGGTTCAAGTGCATTAGTTGCCAAGAACCATAACCAGGTGCTTATTAGAGCCTTCCATTCATTAACAGCCTTTAACTGCACTGATTCAGAAGCGCTCTTCACTCTTACATAACATTACTTACACCATCAGTATAAGGGTGCTGAAACATCACTTTTGAACAACATCAGTGTTTCATGTTATATTTTAGCTATACAAAATGGCAAAAAAAGTGAGTCTTCAATAACTAGTGAAGTGATAGACAGACTCTTAGATTTTTCATGTTCCCAAGTGGCAGAGGTTGAAGTTTCAGGCTGCAGATGAAATATACATGATACATTCTTCAGCTAATTATTTGTCAGTATATTAATATATCATACCAGTCCCTGCAAGGCTATCTAAATTTAGAAGGTTCATGAGATGTAATACATAATTAATACCTTTAGATTGGATGGCTTAAAGGCAAGTGATTTCCTGATCTCATATGAAGTAGAGAGCATTTATCAGTGTTGTCCAAGTAAGGAATTGCCAGCATGCCTGCTTTTTGGGACTGTGTATAAATGTCTCTGTCATTTATTCTGGTTCATGAGTAGAAAACAGAAAATACATAACAAGCAGAGCTAGATGTCTGAGACCCATGCAGTTTTGTGTTTATGCATATTAAAGGTACAAAATCCAATATGTGCACATACAATGAATTGATGGTTGATCATAACAATCAATGGAAGTTTTACCACTGATGTCACAAGATTATTGTCAGGTCACAAATATATGTATGCAAATACCTGTATGCAAAATTCTCCATGCATTTGTGTGCATGGATTCATGTTCTCCAATCTCTCCTTTTCTCAAAATGTTCATCCATAGCCTTTTTGGAAGATGGTCCTCACAGCCTCCCACACTCCACCTCTCTCCCCGCTTTGCTCTGTGGCTCTCCACAGGACTCCATCCCTCGTCCCATTCTCTCCTCTTGTATGTTTTATTTCTGAGAAAAATCCCCAACAAATACTAATTAAATTCTACAACAATGCTGCTGCGTTGCCCTTCAGACATGAATTATCCTATCTGAATAAAACATGATCTGACTAAGAAAGCATGCCCTCAGTATCAGGCTGCCAAAACCAGAGCTCCCTCCTCTCCTTCAGACCTTCCCCGCTATCTGCTGACCACTGTGGACAGCACAACCACACAGCCTTTCCCACTATGGAATAAAAAAGCACACCCTTCACTGCTCAGGTTACTTCTCCCCTCCTCTGTGACCAAGTTTCTGCCATCATTCATGGGGTATCATTTACACTATTAACTCCTCAAAGCTCCCTCAAGCTCATGGCTTAAAATCTTCTGAAATTTAGTGATTAGAAGAGAGTCTGTATTCCTACCTACAGCAAGGATGACCATTTTCATCCTGTCTCTTACGTCTTGTGTGACCTACTCCACTCAGAAAAGGGAGAGTACAAGCAGAAAAGGTACTGAGGAGATCAAGGATCAGAGGTATGACATGAAGTTGTTCAACTTTCTATCCTACCAGGCTCATATAATCAGAGAACAAGTAACTGTTTGTAGTTAAAGGAAAAGGAAAAAAGGAGCTAATTGCTCCGTAGTTACAAGTGCTGGAATATCTACTTTTGAAATAGAATTACCTTTCAAATTGCCTAATTCCTGGAAATAGTTCCCAAAATCTTCATTCTGCAATTGAATGTATCTTTGCAATTGCAATTTAGGCCACTCCTTAACTGTGTGGACAGATACACAGGCAATATCGAACGTAGACACAGCCGCAACAGATAGAAAGGTCACCTAGCTAAAATCCTGTTTCAGTCAGCTGTGTAGCTTTAGTATGGATCTCATCTTTGACTTGACCTGACTTCAGCAGCTTTTTCCCTGACTTAAACATACACAAATTTATTCCACAAATATTCATTTGCATCTTGTTGCTGTGACCAAGTCACTTTTGTATTTGCTTTTCTTCACTGGCTCCCTACTTTCTGTCTCAGCAAACTTGTGAAAACACCAATATTTTGGGTAGTAAAAAAAATGTTTTCGTGCTACCTTCTTGCTGTCTCTGCTTTGGAGGAGCTTTTGCCATATATGTACAAAATGGTATTATTCTTTTTATCACGTCCTCTCTGTCTTCTGCAATAGCTATTTGTTTCAGGACTCCAAAGAATCCCTAGTAAAACTAACGGTGGAGCTCTATAGGCTTCACTGCTGTCTGTTACTCAGAAAGTGCTGCTTGCTGAATGTAGAGGCAAAGACCAAAGAGGGAAACATTGACACACTCTGTCAAAGATGACATCTTCAGTATCACTGCCTAGTATCTTATCCTGCTAGTGTTATGGGAGACAAGTTTCTCACCCTTCCTCTCTTTCTATACATTTCATAAATGTCCACCTTTTTCTTTCATGCAACTGATGCTGGAACTGTGAGAGGGTTTTCTGTAATTCAGTGCTCGTTTTCATCAGTATTTTCAGAAGGACCTCCTTCTACAATCTCAGTGTCTACTATTGTTATTTTACAAATAATATTTTTATCTGTTACCTTTATTTGGCATTATAATACCAAATCAATTTATTAATTTATTATATTTATTATATTTTGTATTAATCTTATTGTAATGTAAAGAGTTAAATCTGCAAATCTAAGGTAAACTTATTTGAATGGATTAGTTGCTGCTGTTTTAATGATATACTAAATGGTTATGTGATTTGTACATCCACCATATACCAAATAAACATTGAATGCATCGCTATTTAAAATAAATGCATGTAAAAACTGGCCAGTATAGAAACAAAGGATAACTTATTAAAAACTTTAGAATTACTTTTCCTCTTCTGCAATCAACCATAAATGTGAAGAACTCTATAATGTCATCACTTTTTTGAATGCAGAATTTCCTATTATAACAATTACAATAATCAATCAGATCTTGAAACTTTACATATTTCATTATAGCAAAGGGAGATTTTTTCCATATAGAATTTGTATGCAGCTTCACAGATATGTTTTATAAAGTTATTCCATTTTTATATTTCAAATCTTGTCAAAATGTCTCTGTTCTAACAGGCCAGAAAAGTTTTTCTTACTGTTAGAAGATTTTGTATGAATGCCGTATCACTTGCTCCAAATTGTTCTTGAACATACAAATGCTCACAGGCTGGTAAAATAATGAAATTATTTCTTAACCAGTTAGCACAAACAGTTATCACATTTTCCAAAGTATTGAATTTAATTTTTATCTCACTTCTATGGTTTAACTCTAGATTTTACTGCAGCACTACAGAAATGTTAAGAAACTAGATATTCAGTAATACTTTCAGACACATGTCTTTAGAGATATCAGCACCTACACATGGAATGTTTTATAATTGTAAAAGTAGCATACCTGAAGGTGATGGGCTGAGTTCTTTGATCTCTCCTCCTTTTTCTGGTTGAAGGGTAAGATCAGACTCTTCAAAAGTTCCAGCTTAGAGCCAAGGGAAAAAAGAATGCGTGTTGTGTTATGCAGTTGAAAAAAGGAAGATTTATTTTAAGATAGATTGGTGGTTAATACAGTAAGGAAAGGGTGAGAATAATAATATGGGAACTAAAAATAATGTGAAAGAAAGGATAACAGAGATTAAGATACTTTGTTTTAGATTTTTGTACTGAGGCAAAACATGTCAATCTTTTTAAATCATTTGTGTGTGCCTTATGTTTTCATTTTGTCTTACTGAACTGCTTAGGAGCATTCAGATCAGCATTAAAATGTGTGTATTGTTTAACAACACTCCTGGACTATTTTCCTTATCCAGAACAGATCTCCAAAACAAGCAAGATGCTCAAGCAAGGAAGAGACAATGCATCATGGAAATGCATTCCAGCCAGTGAACAAGTCCATAGGAAAAAATGGGATCATCTTTCATTCAAGCTTTATAATCTCTGAACAGCAACTGCTAATTCTAAATTAAAATTCCTTGGACTGTTGTTCCAACAAGCTGAAATAGTTTAAGGAAAAAAAATAACCAAACACCTCTGAAATGAAGTACTTCTATAATTTTTCTCAGCATAAAATTTAAAGGAAAGCTGTCCTATGAAAAATATGCTAGCTTGTAAAAACCTGCCCTTTTTGCTGAAAAATCAATGTGACAGAAAATTATAAAGCAGTCATAGAATCCTTTTGTAATTAAAAGATATATTTTTTTAATTCATATTGTGCTCGTATAAGACGGTGTTTCTCCTAAGAGAGATCATATTTTACATATGTGCTAGCACTCCAGTCACGTGGTGGCTGCACTCTGAACCAAGGTAGGGCCATACCAGTATAAATATTCATGTTTTGGAGTGTTGATTTTGGCATATGCCATATTGATATAACTTTTTTTTTTTTTTTTTTTTGGTGAAATTCAGTGATTACACAGAAAAGGCATTAGTAGCACTCATAAGCTGGAGAACCCTTGCTTCCATTCTTCATAGAAAGAAACTGACAAACATTAGTGACAAAGAATGAAGAATAATTCCATCTTTTTAGGCATAAATAGTATCATTCTGTCTGATTAACTGCATGGGAAATAAGACCCACTTGTCATATAAATCCAGTAATGAAGGACCTGTGGACATGATGACTATCCTAAAGAACGTTGCAACCTTGTGAATGGCAAAGGGAATTCTATGTACTACCCCATAAAGTCAAGCTCAATCAGTCAAAATGCTTCTTGCAAGAACTGGTTAAAAAAATACATGACATGTTTTGAGTATTTTTAAGAAGGTTTAAAAAAATAAACCAGAGTGGAAGGATGTAGCAAATAATTGTTTTTTTTAATTTTAATGCCTCCTTTCACGTTCTGATTATTTTGTGATTCTTAGGTATCCAGTTAGTGAATTTTTAGTCTTGAATGAGGATTAAAGGATAACAAACAACAAGCTCAGCTGAAGATCAGACTTGGATTTCGTGTTCAGGACCACGCAGCATACTCAGAGACAGAAATTCCTCCACTGACCTGTTCCAGCTTCCTGCATAGTCATGAGTGTTTCAAAATGACAGTCTGTAAGGTATATTTTAAGTTATGGTGGTGATAAAAATGATTACTTTTCTTTAGGTCACTCCATAACTTTCTAATAGTGAAATCATATACTGGGTTATACATAGAACAGCTAAGCCACTTACGGAAATACAATATAACCACCTGTGAATTTATTAGTTGTAAAATTTTTGCATTTAAGATATTAAGGGTTTTTTTTAATTCAATTTATTATTGAATGTGTGTGTGCTTTCATTTCCTTATTAGTTTTTGTCTCCTTTGATTTATAGTTTCAGATTCATAATCAATACCAAGTGCCTGCTTGGAAAGCAAATCCCATCATTGTTCTCAGAATTTTTTTGAGGAATAAAAGAGTCTCTTGCACAGATATTTTGTTTAGTTTTGTCTGCTTTTGCTAATCTGAAATCAATAACCTATTTGGATCTGGAGCCAAAATTAAGATGTACTCACTGAGAGTGAGACTGGTGGCCCTCATGTGAAACACATTTTGTGGTGATTCCCTACAAAACAGGAGGGAGGGACAGGAAACCCTCATAGCTCTTACCCACCCAAGCAGCTGAGGGGCCTGTGAGGAAATATGTCTTTTATAATGCTGGTACATATAAATGCAGTTCACGTGGGCTCTCCACGCTCGGTTCCTGAGGCCTGTGGGGATGGCTGCACCCCCCAGCTGCTGCCCACTGTTTCAGTGGGAAAAGCAAAACTCACATTTTACCAAAAAAGCCCCTTTACTTTGTCAGATGACTGGGAACTTGTCAGCAGAAGCAGGTCAAAGGGTGTGAGCTGCTGCCAGGTGGCCTCATGCCATTTCCAGGGACAAGGAACTTTCCCAGATTCCTGGACTAGTATAGCTAAAAATGATAACCACAATGACTGATGCTTGACAGCTTTACTGTAACTAGGCTTTTCTGTATCCACATTTTTATTGTAACTGCTAGGTCAAATACACTAATAAATTGATCTCTAAACACCCTCAAGTGATATAGGGTAGTAGTTTCCTCATTTTGCTGGGAGAGGGAGATCAAGCCACTTGTTGTGTTTCATACAAAAGACCAGTAGCACAGCCAGATACATAAGCCAGAAGCCTCACTGCCTGTCTGCCAGTCTGAAATGAGCACTTGGAAGTTTTACATTGTGTTAATGACAACCAACATAGTGGCTTTGCATCCTTATCAGAGTGATTCCAGATGAAACCATTCCACAGCAACAACACTGCTTGCTTAATAAACAAGGAAATGCTGTGCTTGCCTACATTTCTTCTTTCTCTGTCCTTTAAATCTTGTCAGAAGCCATACTAATTTTTCTCAAATAAATACATCAAGGTTAGGCAATGAAGTCTCCCCATCAGTGAGAGCAACGTACACAATATCAGTGAAATGCTCTACAAAATATTTTAATGATCACAGTTTAAGAATTGGAAATAATCAAGCTTTTCATTATTGCTGGCTCTAAGCAAAAACATTGTTCAGTCATAGTTTGCTATCCCCAAAAAACTGCTAATAAAACTGGTGCCTTAGGACATATCAGAGCTAGATCCAGCTGGGAAGCAACATAGTCAATTTAATCCAGTTACTGAAGCTGAGCTGTCAGTTGGCTTGGAATACAAGCAGATAAACTTTATACTTGATTAGGGCATGGGTCATATCTATATGAAGTGCCATGTAAGTTTGTCTTCCTAGAATATACAACATAGACATATTCTTCCTGGGGTGTATTGTCCATCCTCTTACATCTTTTCTCAGACTTCTAATTCTTCCTAAGCTCTCTAATCTTCCTCCCTGCTAGCTTCTAAATTCCTCCAAGTAAATGCTACAAATGGTAGGTTATTTCTCTCTTGTCACAACACAGAGTTTATTTTATCCACACTTTCTCATCTAGTATTCTTTGCTTCAGGCTGAAATTCCTGTGCCCTTCCTCCCAACTGCAGCCTTTGAAACACGTGGCTGCTTGCGCATACCTGCGATGAGACAGGAGTAAGCTATAAACAAAGAGGATCATATTCAGACACATTCAACAAATAAACCAGATATACAGAAGCCAAAATTACACAGCCAAGTATTTCATGGGGCATAAAACTGTGCCCACACAATAAAAGTTAAGGTTGAGTACCCTTTAAAAATGTATTCAGAATAAATCTGAAAGCTGGAAAACCGTAAGTGAATCCTTAAAGTGTCATTAGAAATAAAGACTCCAAAACTTTCAAAAATATATAGTGTTATCAGAGGCATTCAACATTGCCAGCTTAATCCATTTAGAACTATATTGTCATACTGGCCTCCCTTTTGTCACCATCTGTGCTTGCACAAATCTTTCATATAGGATTGCAAAATACACTGTCATTCTAGTAAATGATAAGTGTCATTAATGCTAAGCACACCCATGTAGTATGTGTGCATAAACTCTAGAAACAGGTTTTCCTCTCTCATGGATTACAGAAGTACTGCGTCCAAGTGCTTATGCATACAGAATTAGAGACACTGATCACCTTCTAAAATGGAGTCTTTAAAAGTGATGCAAACTGGTATGGAGTAAGTTAAAAAAGAAAACTTAAGGTCAAATACTCTCTCTACAGTTTCATCTATTGGCATAAATGACACTGTCTACATTAACAAATCCTGGTGTTAATGTCTCGACCTGCTTTTTTGTATTTTGTAAGTCATAAATTATAGTCATAAATTATAGATACTAATTTTAACATGCATTTTTAATTAGCTGTGAGGAGGACATGCCCATGTATGCAGACTCTTCTGCTACCAGAGCATGCAGAGACTGAATTCTCTCTATGTTCATATTAAAAAGTCATGTACTTCTGTATTACAAACCCATGATTTGAATAACAAATTTCAATTATAGACATATCTTGAACAAGATGTCATCCATGTATTTAGATGAGCTGTTATTTCTCATAGTTCAATTTCCTGTAATAATACTTAATCTAACCCAAGTACTATAAAAGTAGCTTTTTAGATGGATACTCACCAGTAATTGAAATAGCAACTGTTTGGTATAAAAATGAGAAGTTTCATATGGTATCTTCACAGTCTCCTCTTTTCAGAGATTAGAGGGAAAGTTGTTTAGATTATGACAGCACTCAAAGTCAGCAAACTGCTGTCACAATAGGGGTAAAAATATGGTATTGATGGCTCTCCATGAGAGGGCCCCCAAGATGGACGGGAGGCTGGAGCACTTGCCCTGAGAAGAGAGACTGAAGGACCAGGGCTGTTTCAGCCTGGAGCAGGGCTGGCTCCAGGGACATCTAAGAGCAGCATCTTCGTGTCTCCAAGGAGGTTGTTGAGAAGGCAGAGTCAGGCTGTTCACAGCAATGTACGGAAAGGCACAGAAAGGGAATGAGTGATGATGGATACATATTGAAACAAGAGACGTTCAGGCTGGATATAAGGGAAAACTTTCTCATTATGAGGACAGCCCAGGAGTGGGACAGGCTTCCCAGAGAGACTGTGTAGTCTCCATCCCTGGAGGTTTTCAAGACCTGACTGAACAAAGCCCCAAGCAACCAGGTCTGATCTCAGAGCTGGCTCTGCTGTGCATGGGAGGTTTGACTGGAGACCTCTTGAGCTCCCTTCCAGCTGGAACTATCCTATAAGTATATGGACTGAAAGCAGAAGCTTGGAGCTTGCAGAAATTACTGGAGGAAATTGCCTTATCTCTTTTGTGCTGGAGGGCAGCATAAAAATCCCTCCTGAACCTGAACTTAACCAATCTATGAAAGTCAAGGGCTGGATCTACATTAGCACTTTAGTTCAGAGTATTGCAGTTTTGAATTGACTCTCCTGACCATATCCCCCCTTACAATGCATTAGCTCAGTTCATGGGGAAGTTTTAATTTATGCGAACAAGATTCCTTTTGGAGAAAACTGAAGAGAAAACTCCATGCCAGGCAAGCACCAAATGCAACCTAGCAAGTAATCGGTTCCTAAGCATCCGAATCAGAGGTCAGTGCTTCAGATTACTTCAGACTGCTTGTGTGGTGAGGACATTTGAATCAGGGAACCAGACTAAATCTAGTTGAAAATAAACCCCCAGAACAGTACACAGGACAGTGACAGAGGCCTTGGCACCAGCTACTTTGATGTGTTGATGTGTTTCTCCTCTGTCAGACTTGCTGATGTAGACATAGCCACTACCAGAAAAGTTAAGCTGCCTGGCATTTGTACAGCCAGAAATAACTGCATAAAAGGAAAGAGAAATGAAAGAAATACTAATCACTTAGGTGAAGGTCATCGCAGGTCTCCAATTATTCACCTAAGTTTAAAACTTAAGCCTTACAGAATTGTAGGATAGTAATTAATCTGTGGGGTGGGAGAGGGAACTACAGTTCCCTATCTTTCCAAAACTGCAGCACCAGCTACTGAAAGTTTTGCTTTTATTTTTTATGTCTTTTCTCTTTTGCATATTCTGAAACTCTTCTAATATAACTAACACTGAAAGCAAAACAAAATAACAGTTCTCAGCCCTAAGCACAGGACAAAAATATGCAGACAAAGCAAGCAGCAATTATGAATTCAATGCTACTCTGTTTAGTAGCATAATAACCATTCATTTGCAGTTCTATGATAAAAAAGAAATGCTTAAGCCAGAGTGTGGGCCAAGATTTTGCCCTTACCTCCTATACATTTCATTTTATGTACATGGAGAGTATTTAAAATGAATACCAAAGCATATAAGCACAGCGTAATGTGCTAAAAAATGTTGTAAAATAGTAGGAAGGGGGGGGGGGGGGGGGCGTGTCCAAGTTGTTTCTTATGAGCAATAAGGAGTCCTTGTAAAATTATCCAAAATTACACTCTTATTATTATTTCAGTACATAAAAAGGTGTCACAATCAACCCCCAGATACTTTATATATCATATAAACATATGATATATGGCATATGCTTCTCTAACCTCATCCTGTCCGGAAACCAGTAAAAACACCAGTGGTGGCTCAGGAGTAGTTTCTGTGAAAATGATTGCTTGCGTCTTGCCAGTGATCATGAATCTGCATCAGAAGAGAAATCCTGCCCCAACTTTAGTATCAACTCACTTTCAGTGATGTCTTGAATGAACGAAGATGAACAATTTTCTTGACCTTAAATTTTTCAGGTAGCTGAGCTTGGACTTAGTGACAGAAAGTGAATGGATCCTCACATCCATCCAGTGTCTCAAGCTAATACTGTGCACAGCCCATGGATAATGAAGCAATTTTTGTCAGTAGTCATTCTAACAGTTATTACAGCAGCTTTTACAAAAACTGAATTTTCTTTGTTTATCTCAAAGCTAAATAAGAGACTAACACACAACTCAGAAAGCTACAGCAAGATTACAGTTCCCAAAATTTTGTGAAATCTGCACTCAGTCCATCTTTTCTAATTGTACCATTTTCTAAAAACATAACAAAAAAATCCCCAAAATAATTCTTTTAAGACTGTTTTTAAATATGACTAAAGTTTTTTCCAGTTCTCTGGGTAGATTAGAGCTGTACCTAATCAACATAAGTAAGCCTTGCTTCAGTGAAATGATTAAGCTTCTGCATAGTCTTAAGCAAGTCCACACTAGAGTCAATGAATGACTTTACAGGCTTAAAGCTAAATATGATGATGGTCCTTTGTTGAATCAAGACCTTAATGCTTTTTAGGCATTCAGTAGAGTTATGGCAGAGGAATAAGAGATAATTTCTTATTTCTTGATGTAAACATCAGAGAAGGGAAGGTGATGTGCAACCTAGAATGCAGAAGCACACACATTAAATCATTAATACATCAATTTCAGCTTTACTGATTTGTCATAATAATAATAATAGTAATAATAATAATAATAATAATAATGGGAACTGCCTTTTCAGACCTATTAGAAGATTATTTTTTTCTGCTCTGATGATTTAAAATTGATTTTGATTTCCTTCATTTCCCCCCTTCCTTCTACTGATCCTACCATAACATTGATGATGTAAATCATTGTAGTGGTGTTGATTAGTGTCATTGCGTATTTTTGGTTGAAAGAAAGAGACAAATTAATATGAGTCATCCTTGCTTTCAGCAAGTAAATTAGATTCAGTTTGTTAAAAATAAGATCAGTATACGAAAATTTTCTGAACTTGCTAAAATTTCTTGGTCCCTGCTTTACCATCCATGCATGTTTCCAAGACAGCCTGTATACTTGTCAACAGTTCCTATGGGCTGGGTGAAGCACAGTTACACACTGTAAACTAAGTGTGTCAGCATTGACGATAGAGTGAACTTCACAGTCTTAAAGCTAAGTACATTCATCATTAACTTCAACGTGAAATTTTTCAGTCAAAAATGCTTCCCACCTCAGTTCAGACTGACTGAAACATTTTTCAAATCTGGAACAGACTGGGCGGTAATATCCACCATACAACTAAGTAGACTTTGGTGGTATTTAAAGAAAAAAAACCTTTATTTATTTTGTAAAAAATCATTTTGATAATGTTTTCATTAAGAAAAGAATAATCGGAAGTTGAAAGACTTCTTCTGAAATAAAATAAATTCATTTGACTTGAAAATTTTGTTTTACCTTGAAATCAGGTCTAAAAATTTCTTTAACCTAATCTATTTTTTCCTGATTTTTCAGTTCAGTAAACAAACTGAAACTATAATTTGTTCACACAACTGCAATGTCCTATGAACACTGGCTGTAATTACTTTCCACTTTACACTCAAAGTACGGATAAACTCAAAATCCCCAACATGCAGGTTGGGGTCTTAAAGAACCAGAAGAACTCATTCACTCAGTAAATCAGAAGAAAAAAGATAGCTTGTGTAAAGTATTTCAGGCCTACAGTTTTACCCAGTTCTAAAATTAATAAGCCAGTGATCTAATACGCTTTTATTCACTTTCCACTTTTTTTTAATGGGTTTTTAATATTGGATATTGGAGAAACACCTGCCCCAGCCACCCTCTTGCTACCCGCAGTTCAGTGTTTATATTGATATGAGAGTATTGTCTACTGTTTATCACAAGTAACTATTAGTGTTTCCTTGCTCAGATCATAGTTGGAGTTCATAACACTGTAACATCTTCTTTTCATTCACTTGTTTAATGACTTAATATAAAACCACCATTTTTTTCCCCCAGAAAAACAAACTAGACTGGATTCATATTTGCAATTCAACCCAAGCAAAGGAAAATGAACAAGTCACCTAAAGTTGAGTCTTACCAAGCTTCCTTCTTCCAATTACAGACATGCAGGGCCTCTGGATCACTGCTTGATGTGGTGCCTGGGATGCTCTACAGTAAAAGGGACACTGCCAGGGAAGTTCCCAAGCAGACCTAATAGTCATCCAGCTGAAGTTTAATGCTTCCAAAAAAATTCCGCCATCTATGAAACTAACATGTGTCCTCAGTCTAGGCACATTCCCTTTTGTTCCTGTTTGTATGAAAATCCCAGAGAGACTTATCTAAACTGTTAGCATAAAATATGTGATTATAACAAAAGTACTTCATACAAACGAGCACCACTGTCTACACAGACTGACTACTGAAAAGCAAAGAAGTTTGTCTTTTTTTTTGTTTTTTTTCTTGCACCTCTTTGTAGCAAAATTCCCTCCTGAGTTAGTCTTATTAAAATTTATTCCTTTTTTTTCTTTTGTCATACTGAAATAGGAGTATTACATTTTTTACATAAATTATTATTATCCACAACATTCCCCATCTACTGAAAACAAAGAAAGTATTTCTATTGATGATTCAGTACAATGTAGATTGGTTTTGTACAAAATCTTTTATGCAGCATTAAAGATTTTTTTCTTCATGTGATAATTTTTTACATAAGCTCAATATTTTGAATTCAGCTGAGGAATCACTTTGCTATTTATTCAATAGTTCTCTATTTCCTTTAAGGAACAAAAGCTTTTTCCTGTTTGCATGATCTAATACCAATAAATTCAGCTGCTACTAAGGACAGTATAATCCACAAAGCCCAATGCTGAAAACATTTACTTTGTGTCCTAAAGACAGCAGTATACTCACTCTCAAAAAAAAAGTGTCTTCCTTAATAGCATTTTCACTCTCAGAATAAAATCAGTACTTATTTCATCATGTTGAAATCAGTTTAGACCTTTCTAATTAGATATGCTATCACTGCATCCAAATCAATTCTGGGATCTTTCCTGAAAAAAAGAATTTAAAAAATGAAACCTTTGTGCCTTATGCTAGAAAGCACTGGGTTATCACAATTTCAGTGTAAATCAGTGGGAATTAAGAATGCTTATCTCACTGCTCTGTTGTGAATGTAACTCAAAGCAAGTAAGGAAGAAGAGTATTGTCATGGTCCAGTTGATAGCACCAAGACACACACACATAAATTTTTCCAATCCTGGGCTTTCAAGATATTTGAGTTTTGCAAAAGTGTAATAATAGAAATCATACTAGATTTCTACAGCTTGGTGAGGATAGAAATAGTCCAAATGAAAATATTGTTGTAACATTTTTGCCTTACTATACTATCAGACCCTGTAGTTTTATATTTCTGTAATAGAGGGAAAGAGGGAATAAGGAAGGAATAAAGTTGTTAAAATCATAAATATTTCTTCAAGTTCAGTTCTGGATAAGATGTTTTTCAAAGAAGTGTTTCCAGCAAAATGCACATTCACACACACACACACCCCCCCACCCCACAATTTTTTATCTATATTTTCATTCTATAGGTCCACCATGAGATTTGTGACTGGAACCAGAAAGAGCACTGAACAGCCATTAGCCTGCTGTTCAGAGAACTCACTTGGACCATATAGCAGCTCTTCTGAATGAAGAGTATTGCATTACCAGAATCACTGTCATTTTCTCAAAAGTTCACATTCAGTCACAATTTTTGCCTTTAGCCTTTAGTTTAGTTAGGTAATTTTTGCTTCAGAAAAGATTCCAAGTCTATTAATGCAATGTTTTATTATGCTGCCCATTCTTGAATGGGCACCCTACCAACAATGGATCTTGCATCTCAAATTGTTTGAGAGAGGGCTGGGAAGGCGAGTTGTAGGCAGCAAGATCAGTGGAGGGAAGGCAATGCTAATACAGCTTGTTTATGCTCTTTCATAAAGCCATTCTGCTGCATGGAGCTTGTGAAGAACCAGTTAGTACACCACCGTATTGGTGGACTTATATGTACCACCTAAGGCAATGGACAGTATCACTGTCCCAGTAATCTAGACAATATGTGATCTGTTTTGCCACGTTAAATGTAAATGAGTAAACATACAAATACACACATGGATAACTCAGTGAAGTGGATTGGCACATGGGGAGATATGGGCTAAGCATACATAAAGTAGCCCAGCAATAGAGTCTCTGGGGCAAAATAGGAGAATTGTAAGTGATCAAGCATATGGTAGGATGTTCTGTGGGGCTTCTTTGGCCAATGAAGTCCTGTGTCTGGTCTAGCACAAGTCAGCTCTTTAAAAGCATAACTGACTCATAACCAGGGCCCCCTATGCCAAGGAACATCCTTTAAAAATGACATTGAAACTGCATAGAATGTAACTGAGAGAGATACAAGACCTCTAATTCAACAATAATCTGTGCTGTAAAAAAAAAAGCTCTAGGTCCCAGACACCAGTTCAGAATTGAAAGGTATGCCTAAAGGTAAAAAGAAAAAGGAACAGGTTTAAAATTAAATTGTGTACTAACATCTTCATTGGAGCAGGGTCTAAACCACTAAATCAGATCCATCCCCTAAACATTATTCATTCTCCAACATAGCAAAAGCAGGAAACAACAGAAAAATATCAGAGGAAGGCAGGAAGGAAGAATATTGTTTGTGTTATATTGCTAATCGTTAGTGAGGCTGAAAGAAAAGTTCTGGGTGGAACAAATCCTTACGACATATATGAGCATATATTAACTGCATGGTGCTAAGTATCCAAGCACATATGCTTGCATTCATATACATTTGTTCATATTATGTTTCCTACATTAAATGCTAGAGCTGTTTCTAAGAGGCTTGTTTACTGTTTTATTGTTTATGAAATCCATGCTTATCGTGTATGTCTACTCTATTGAGCTCTACTCTCTATATGTTGTTGATTTTCTGTGTATACTTTGTTCAGGGAAATTCCACTACAACACACTAAAATCTAAGACTTTCAGACCTTCAGTTTCTTCTGAGAACCTAAAATTTCACATTTTATATATAATAAAGACTTTCATTTTCTCATTAAATCTTGCCTAATTTATTGTACACTCATATTACCTGAACAGACCCTCTGCAATCTGTAGCCATCCACATATTTCTTTCTTTCCTTTTCTTCCCTTGGTATTTCTATCTTGCAGCATGCCTTATTTCACAGGTTACATCTGGAGGCAGATGGCATTTGAAACTGAATTGAGCAAAACTGGTCTGCTGAGCTCAAAAATGAGCTGAATTCATGTACAATTTGCACCTGTGAGTAAATATGTGGTAAACTCATTCAAGATGGTCTAGACCAATAAATCATATTTAGGAACCAGCATCTGCTTGCTTTCAGCAAAAGACTACATAGAATCTGCTCCTTTATACATGTGAAATCCTTAAAATGGATATTATGTAGGTTCCAGAGTTCTAACATGCTTCAATCCCTTTTAAAACAAATGTCAAGTTCTACTTCTTTACATTGATCACAGTTCTCTGCAGGCAAGTTTTTTTTGTTGTTTTCTGGGATTTGATCTTTGCATTCCACCCTTAAAAAATTGTTTAAAGTCTCAAATGAACTATTTTAATTTCAGACTCTGTCCTTCATTGACCCTTATCTGTCAGCTGCCTTCAGCTGGATATGCTCTTGGATTTTGGTTATAATGCCATTCTCTGCTGGTTCTCTTCTCTCTTCTCAGGTTAACACTTCTTTGAATGGATACTTCTCAACTCTCTATCCCATTTTCTCAGAAGACCTCCTATGATTTTTCCCTATGCTCAGAAAAAACACTGAAGAGAAGAATACCTATGGAGAGAAAGGATGGAGAATGTCTCATCTAATGGGGTGAAATTCTCTCTGATCATGATCTAGATACATGAAAAGAGGGTAAACTGAGTTTTATGAGGTACCAGTCTCTTTAAAAGATGCAAAAGATGGAAAAAATCATAGTACACATAGTCTCTTTACAGTGTTCAATGATGAAAGACATTTTAGCAATTAATAACAAGATTTTATGTACCACCTATTACACACAACCCTCCATCCTCCAAATGACTTGAATCTTAAATTAGTCTAGGAATATTAGGCGTCATGCTCCCCCATTTAATTAGATGATGGCTACATATTATTTATTTCCAGTGACATTTCTTTAACCATTTTCATTTAGATTAGAGTTTCTATTCATTTTTAAACACTCTGGAGAAAGCAGCAAAGCTTTGCCATCACAGGTATTTAAACAAGAAACATATTAGATTAGACTAAGGGTGGGATGGTTTTAACAAAGTGCATTTCCATGTCTTCAAAGAAAAAAACAGTTAGTGTCAAAACCTGCTTCATAGATTACCAAAATGAATAAGGTAAACAAACCCCGGTGCATAAAGATTCCACTTTCTTTCTGCTACCTGTCAGTGTTTTCTTCTCCTTAAGGAGAACAGGAGTATATCAGGGAACAGTGACAGATGTAACTTCACTATGTCAGTGATGAAGTGGCATGATAGAATTTTACTTTCTTATTATAAATGATGGTGATTTTGGAGTCCTTGGATGCATAAAAACTAATAATTTTTTAAATTAAGAAATACTTGAAAGACGACTGAAAATTAACACATGTGATCTGATCTCAATGCATTCAATGTTCAAGAAAACACTGGCTATGGGGAATTTCTTCATTTGCCTGGGGCACAAACATTCATGGACTGTCTGGATGACACAGGATGAGGCAATCACTGTGTGGTACAGCTTAAACTGACAATGTCAAGCAAGGCTACGATGAAAGTTGAGCTTTATGTAGCTCTCTGACCACCTCCTCCAACTCAAAAACACACACGCATGCACACACACAAATATTGCAAGGTAAATCATGAGCTATTTTATTAAAATTGATATTTTACTGCCACATTATTATTATTATTATTTAAGCCATATCACTGTAATAAGGGTATAAGTGAAATCAGTATTTGGACCACATTATCTAAAATTATGAACATACTTTTTGTTCTATTCCTTTCTCTCTGCTTTTTCCCCTTACTTTCAAACTCCAGCTGCCCCCCTGAAACCTGTTCTGTACATTTATACCATTAATAAAAAGAAAATATATCCACTTCTGATAAAGAATTATGTGTGTGGAAATAGGACAGTATTTCTCTCTTAGTATCTAAGCAACAGAAATGATATAAAGTCTTTTGCCTGATTCATACAAATTGACCTACTGAAGTCAATAGAATCATCTATGCAAGGAGGGAAAGCAGATTTTATTGATAATATGGTTCATCAGAACAGAAACTTAAGAAACAGGACATGGTCCCTCAAATTGAGGGGAAAATATTAAATTCATTCAACATACTGAAGATTATTATGGACTAAAAAATACATTACCTGAAGTTAATGGAAATGGTCACATAAAGTTGTAATAATTTACCTTTGCCATGAATTTTATGGTAGGACTTTCACAGTTACTTGTATCTTTTTACAGCACAAAATAATTGTACTTTTCTTGTGTCCTAATGAGTTATCATTAATGTTCCCAGCTAAAAATCCCCACCTACACTGGCTAAAGAGTCTGTTTGATTCAGGGACGTATGACTCCCTCGTGGCAAATTAGTGGTTTGGACTCTTCTCTAGCTGGTTAACATGAATTCATAAAGCTAAACAACAGTCATACAGGATTCATAGTTGGTGGCTCACTGTTACTCTATTTAGGTATGTATAACTACATTAATATCTGAATACCACACAAGCTTTAATGTATTTATTTTCACAACAGTCCTAAACCAGAAAAGTGCTGTTTTCCTGTTTTGCTCCTGTGAACTAAAGAAGAGAAATACTAAAAACTAGATCCACAAAGAATCTCTATCGCCAGCCAAAATTCACAGCCTGAAGTTAGACTCATTGCCCCCCATAGAAACATTTACAGGCTTCACAGATGCCAGTGAGCTGGCAGGGAACTACTTGTGCTAGCTAAGAAAGAAATGCCTGCAAGTGTTTGATCTTTGCTTGAGCATCCCACTCATCGTTCCACCCCCCCCCCCCCCAAAAAAAAAAAAGATATTAATATTACACCAGAAAAGTCACAGAAATGCAGATACCCACCCCATGAACCAGGCAGCAGAGCACTGAGCTTGGAGATGATCATGCTGAGTGCCCCCTTCCTGCTTGATGGGAAAAAACGTTTGATCTCAGCTTTTTTATATCCCAGGAGGGTACCACAGCAACAAAACTACCAGGCATTTCTGCAGAGGGAATTCCCACTACACTTGGTTCATGTGTATAAATAAGTGACCTTTATTGCCCAAATGAATCTCTTAAGTATAAATCTCTTAAGTATATCTTTTAGTCTATATACCCCAGTGAATGATTATTAAAATAAAGCAAAACATTTGCAGCCAGACAGGCTGAGAAAGACTCATTCAGTCTCCAGTATCTTAAGAGTTTGGGACCAAGTCAAAATAGAAAAAATCTAAATTAGGTCAATGGAGAGCCCTCTAACCAGCTGGTTATTGACTCTCAAAGCTAGTGAGGGGCCAGATGTGACAGAAGATACCTCTTAGATTGACTTCTCTAGGTAAGATCTAGTTTGGGGAAAAATGCCTTAATTTCAGTGTAAGGTAGGGGTTAAAGAAGCTCAGTGGCAGTAGGTTATTCAGGCATTTGAACATCTAGAAATTTAGACTGATGAAAATATGGAGTATATTTCTCCATAGTACAGTGCTCTGTGCCAGAAACAGCACCCTTCCTTCTGCAGGGTGATTCAGCTCAGGCAGAGCAGTGAACAAGCATGGCTTTTCCCTAAAATTCCATCCAGTTTGTTAGGAATGAGCTCAAATATCTCTGCATAACACTCACATGTGCTTTTTCTCATGTACTTATCCTTTGGAAAAGACAGTGAGCCACACTCAACAGTCAACCTACCATGGATCCATCTTAATCTTAAGTACCATGCACACCAAAAGAGAACAAGAAGCCATAGTTCATGACGAGGTATTAGAAGTGACAATGAAGCACAGTGGTTTGTTATGTTGAATCCCTCCCCACACCTTGGTCTTCATATCACTGTGATTATTTTAGGTCATTTTATCCAAAACCTGTTAAAAAAAAATCTTTTGTATTCTAACCAACAGCTGTACAAATCATTTGTGTTTTGATTGGAAATAGCGAATCAAAAATGTAATATTGCCAGTTAAACTTATCCCCATTAAATCCTTCTTTGATATCACAGACCTTTTTCTCTTTTAATCAAAACTGCAGGTGGCACTAGTAACTTTTGTTGTTCTAAGATGCTCAGTGCCAATGATTCAGCCTGCATAATTTCAGTTGGAAAGGACGATGTACACTTTAAAAAGTCTGCACCATGAAAAGATTCCAAATTAGCTGACTCTCTTCCAAACCAGGTAGCCAGCCGAAAAAAAGTGGTCAATTCAGCCTCTGAGGCAGCAGGCAGCAAAGGAAGTGTCCCTTTCTTCTGTAACCAAGCAGCTGCTGAACAGTTTTTTGTACATAAATTTTCTACCAAGCTTATAACTGGGCACAGAAAGACTAGGCATCTGCCAATGTATGTTCACACTTTTGGAAATGAATGCACATAAACAAAATATTCAGAAATTTAAACATGCTGTTAAAGCAAGTATTTCTGCATTTGACACTCACCCTGGAAAGCATTGTTTCACTTGACTACCATCACTACTGAAACTCTTCACCTTTTTTCTCACAATTTCCTCAATGGAAGCACCTAACTGAAATTCAGAGAAGCGTTCATTGATAAAATGAAGACATTAATCAAGGAATTCAATGATTATATCATGCAGCAGAATAAAGAAACCCCCTCACCACTTCAAATCCTTGCTGTGATTCACTAGCAGAACGGGAGTTAAGAAACAGCTCTGCTTAGTCTTAGCAGGCAAGAGTGAAGATGCATGCACATGATTACTGATTTATTAAGGCTTATTAAAAGCTTCTCCCACAGGGCACAAATACAGAAACACTTTTGACTAAATTCACTAGATGATCCATGAAAATCACATGTTTCTTCATTCTGAACTTTAGCTGAAGGGGACTGTCTAAGTCACCACGAACACGAAGAAAGAAGCATGTATACAAATCCTTTGCCTTGGTCCTCTCTGTAGGTGTGTCATTCAAAATCATATAACTCCTCAGAAAAGGAGTAGTTGAAGGAAGAAAGTTTAGCAACAAATTCCTCTCTCTTAAAATTTATGGGAAATACTTTGATTTCAAAGGGTTCCAGATTTCATCTCGACACTCCAAATGCAAATATTTTTGCAGGAAGGAAAATTAAAATTTTTTAACTTTAGGATACTTCAAAATGTTGCTGCTTTCTGAATGAACTCACCTGTTTTGTTTATCTTGACAAAGGAAAAAGTATGAGTTGCAAGAGCAGCCTGAAGAATTTGTGACTTGCGGTGGTACTTTGAGTGGACATATTATTGGTCTGAAGAAGAAAGGACTCCTGTGAGAAACAGAATTAGAAAGCAGAGCAGTACACGAAGCACTCATTACATTTTTAGATCCCCCATTCAAAGTATACAGCGCTTATTCCCCTCCCATGAGTGAAGGCCAATCTAGAACACAGCAGGCACATCCTTTTGAGTAAATTTGCCAGTGCCAGCCACATGTCAGAGATGATTAGTGAGGCAGAGATGCCAGCCACCTCCTCTGACATCAGAGGTCATATAAAGGAGAGTGCGACAAAAGCTGAAAAGCATCAGCCCTCCGATGATGATGTGGCTGATCTGGCATACCTGCTATTCCTGTCACTTCTCAGTACTTCTTTTATTGGCATTACCTGCTGTGAGAAGAGTCTCTCTAGAACTGGCAGCTTGATCTTGGTCCGAGGAAAATAATCATAATACGGTAAGAGAGAATCAGACTGCCAACTCCTGCCTTTCAAGTAGTGAATTGAGTGCACTGCAAAAAGGCAGATAATATTCAGCTCACACCTTTCTCAGATGGAGCAAACACTCCAGATTGCCATAAAGCAGGCAGGTTCAGCCTGCTGCATTAAAAGTACACATTTTTTGCCCTTCTTTGTGAGAAACAGACTGCAAAACAGATAAGAAAACCAGCTATTGTCCTTGAAGGCTAAGAAGAATTCCAGAGAAAAGTTATGGTAGGGCTGCTGGGCTACCAAATACCCTTGCTAACCAATGAGGCTATGAGGAAGCTGCTTCTCCATTAAGCTGTTCTCCTACTGTGAAGACCATCTTTTATACATGTGTTATATAAGTAATGCACACATGATTTATAATATTTTGTCCTAGTAGTCCTTTTTCCTGGATATTTTTTTGTCCTCTTCCATTAAGAATCAATGACATCGATTCTTAAGCATCTCAGAGTGGTGTTTTATCAAACATTGTGGCATATCAGAGATTTTTTTTCCTAGGGGGATGATAACCTGGTGTAGAGTCCTGCATCTAATTCCCTTCAAAAGGTTTGAACACATTGGGCCAAATGTCATTCTTGTGTACAGATCTGAAGAGGCTTGTTTGCAGCTCTGCAGCCTCAGGAACAAGTGACACTGAATAGGTATTCCAAAGGGCAGAATTAGAGTTTATCAGACATTTTAAAACTTAGCAATGATTATGGAGGGGAGAAGGAGAAGGTCGTTCCTTCTTGGATTTTTGTATTCAGGAGATAACATGGTCACAGCTTTCTGAAATGTTCTTTTCTTATCATTTTTTAAAACTGAGATTCAAGCGAGCTACCAAAATTGGAGGCACCTGAAGTCTCCCTTTGCTTTTCATATTCTTCAAAACTCACAGTATAAAGGTATCTTATTTATAAACAGAGCTCTAAGCAGAGATCATCACTGAAGCAATTGTTGAAATTCATCATTAACACATCATTTTTCTTAACTCCTTATTCATACCAGTTAGCTTCCAGCAGCAGTATAAAGCCATTTAATCAACATGTTTATATAAAGAAATTGATTATTTCAACATTATTTTTAATTTAGGGGAGAATGAGATGGAAGGAATTGGCTGGATATTGCATATCTATTTTTAATTAATCCACTGCAGTGTTATTTAAACCGAGTAAGCCTTTCTTCCTTTATATTGTTGAGCTCACAGAAACAAGAAGTGCTTTGTGCTCTTTGCTGCCTCTGCAGAATTAGTCCATTAGCAAGCACTATTTCTTCAGATTGTGCCAACCTCGCTGGTGCTGTTGGTCAAGAATTTCCTTTCACCATATGTCTGTGCTGCTGTTTATGAAGGCAAATATTTTCATATCAGCTCCATCCAGATTAAAGAAAAAAGGTTACAAATTAGTATGTCTCAAATGGATAATGGTTTTTCTTATATGTTAATTTATCTGTCGCTGGGTAAACAAAGAATCCGGAAAGTTCTAGCTTTCAGCTTCTGAGATGCAGTAAGTGCTCATAGTCACTCTACATTGTAGTAAGCAAAAGCAGGATGCATAACTCAATTTTACTTAAAATGTTTATAATACTAATAATACTCTAAAATAATTTGTTTTGCAGACCTTAGATATATGCCCTGAATTTTATTCTCCTGACTGAATTTTATTCTCCTTTTCTTTCATAGCTCACCTCTGCAATCGTCTCACTACGCTCATGATTACCTGTTCATTAGCTCTCCTCTCGCTTCCTTTCTGCGGTCTGTCTTTTATCAGTCTCACAACGCCCTGAGGATGCACAGAACACACAGAACACAACATCCAGCATTAGGAACATTCATAAAACTTCAACAGTGTATTTTAAACACATAATTGCACTTCTACTCTAAGGTACACTTCGAAAATTCAGCTCCATTTTTCCACATACATACTGGCTCAAGTGCTCTAATGCTGCTGCTGAGACACAGAAGGCTTTCTTTGAACTCTAAAAGTGAAACACACTGGCATGGGAAATAAAATTATGTTGATTGCACATGCTCAGCAAGAGTTCCCACAAGAACTCAGTAAAATTGCTTATATTTGATTATATATAAGATGACAAAACGTAAGATTGCCACAAAATATTTAGTACGTGACTTTTAAAGGAAATATGATTATACTCTTAAAATACACTGTAACAGCAGGTATAATGATGGGTATCTATAATTATAAGTATCTCATCATGAAACCCCTAATTATCTCTCTCTAGTTATATAATATTTTAAATCATTTAATTTAGCTTCTTTTTTTCTATGATTAAATTAATTTCAAACAAGATGGTACTGACATGATAAAAATGAGAGCACACACACACACAGAGTAAGCATGAGCTATCCTGGTTTTATCACAACATGGAAACTGGAGGTTGTTATTTGGAGGAAATGGCTAATGCTTGGTTGCAGCTTATTTTCCCAGCACATTTATAAGCATCAGTGCCATTTTATGCTTTTCACTCCTATGTATCAGTAGTCACTGTTAACTAGTTGGGAATATTTTTTATGCTTTTTTTTTTTTTCAACA